>NC_064849.1:852229-1117229 GCF_024139225.1 Suncus etruscus | reverse complement strand
TTTTACTTCCATGAACCATTCCACTTTTGAATGGAATTTGTCTCTAAAATATAAAAACAAAAACCCTTTCATTTGAAGAAAAACAGTTCTATTTTCACAGCAGTGTTATTTCCAAGAGTCAAAAACTAGAAACTAGCCAGAGAGATAGCACAGTGGTAGGCATTTGCCTTGTATGTGGCCAACCAGAAAGACTTGGGTTTTGTTTGTTTGTTTGCTTGTTTTTGGGTCACACCCGGCAGTGCTCAGGGACTACTCCTGGCTCTATGCTCGGAAATCTCTCCTGGCAGGCTCAGGGAACCATATGGGATGCCGGGATTCGAACCACAGACCTTCTGCATGCAAGGCAAATGCCTTACCACCATGCTATCTCTCCAGCCCCAGACCTGGGTTTGATCCCGGGTATTTTATAGGGTCCCCCGAGCCTGCCAGGTGAGATTTCTGAGCACAGAGCCAGGAAGAAACCCTGAGCGCCACTGGTTGTGACCACCCCCCCAAAAAAAAGAAAAAATTGAAAGAACTAGAAGCCGAGCCAGGGGGATAGTTAACTTCTTTTTTGTTTGTTTGTTTGGTTTGGTTTTGGGTAACACCCGGCAGCGCTCAGGGTTACTCCTGGCTCTATGCTCACAAATTGCTCCTGGCAGGCTTGGGGGACCATTTGGGATGCCAGCATTCTAACCACCGTCCTTCTGCATGCAAGGCAAATGTCTTACCTCCATATTATCTCTCCGGCTGGATAGTTAACTTCTTAACAGGAGTTAAGGCACTTTCTTATCTCTTAGCTGACTAGAGTTTGATCCCTGCTCTAGCTGAGATATCCCTGAACACAGCTGGGTGTGACCCAAACCAAACCAAATAGGACCAAACAGTGGCTGGCAGTGACTTCAGTGTCATCAACTGACAACTGGGTAGTGACGTGGTGCATCTACACAATGGAAAGCCATTCGGCTATCAAGGGAAGAAGCTCCTAAGTGTGGCAGGAGAGGACAGAGCAGGCAGGACACTCAGTGACTAAGCCAGAGCAAACACTATGATGTCACTTGGATGGTGACATGATGGAGAAACAAATAGGTGGACTGAATAGGACAGAAATGGATTTTGAGGCCCGGAGAGATAGCATGGAAAAGAGAGAGAAAAAAAAGAAATGAATTTTGAACTATAAGACTACTCCTAGTGGTTCCCAGAGTGAAGGGTGGGTAGTTATGTCAACTCAGAAAGAATAAATGGAGCGAGGGGGGGGGGGTTAGAGCAATAGTACAGGGGGGCACTTGCCCTACAAGTTCGATCCCCAGCATCCCCCGTGGTCCCCGGCACTTCAAGGAGTGATCTCTGAGTACCGAGGCCCAAAACAAAAATGTGGGGCCGGAGAGAGAGCCCATGTGGTGCCCAAGCACAGCATTAGGGCTTTTGACTTGCATGCTGCCAACCCAGGACAGACTGGGGTTCCATCCTCTGCATCATATAGGGTCTCCTGAGCCTGCCAGGAGTGATTTCTGAGCACAGAGCCAGGAGTAACTCCTGAAGGCAGCTGGTTCTGCCCTCCCTCAAAAAAAAGAAAACAAAAGAAATAAACAAAAACTAGTAGGAGGGGGAACAAATGCACAATGCATTTCCAGTCTTTACTCAGGGTTTGTTCCTGGCTCTGCACTCAGGGGTCACACCTTGCAGGGCTGGCGACTCTATCAGTTGGGTTGTTGTTGCTGGGAATCAAACCCGGGTCAGCCACATGCAGAAAACCCAGAAGATCAACCGGCTTTGACTGGAGCAAATCCAAAAGCTGAGTTGAGTCAGAGACCCTCCCAGTTTTCTTTTCCTTTCTTTCTTCTTTCTTTCTTCTTTCTTTTTCTTCCTTCCTTCCTTCCTTCCTTCCTTCCTTCCTTCCTTCCTTCCTTCCTTCCTTCCTTCCTTCCTTCCTTCCTTCCTTCCTTCCTTCCTTCCTTCCTTCCTTTCTTTCTTTCTTTCTTTCTTTCTTTCTTTCTTTCTTTCTTTCTTTCTTTCTTTCTTTCTTTCTTTTTCTTTCTTTCTTTCCCACACCTGGTGGCACTCAGAGGTTACCCCTGGCTCTGCACTCAGAAATCACTCTTGGTAGGAAAAAAAAAGAAAGAAAAAAAATTGTTCCTAGTAGGCTGGTAGACTTGGGGGATCATATGGGATGCCAGGGATTGAACCCAAGTCAGTCCTGGGTTGGCTGAATGCAAGGCAAATGCCCTACCGCTGTGCTATTGCTCCAGCCTCTCCCTCGCAATATTCTGGCTCTATTCTTACCATGTAAGCAATAACCATAAAGGTCCACACCGACAGCTTCACCAAGTCTTGGTCATGGTTCAGCCCGATGCCAAGAACCTTAGCTTGCTTAACCGTTTCCCAAGTTGGTCCGACTAGAAAAGTCCCATGTGTGGAGACGCCGAGGTCAGTGCCGGCCCTTGGCCGCTTCACTCCCAAGTGGCAACGAAGGGCTGGAAGTGCAGGTCTCCTTGGCCTCTGGCCTGAGGTTCTCCGCCCCCCCCCCCCCACTGCCTCTACTGGAGCAGCTTGAAAATGCTTCCCTGGCTTTTAAGAAATTAATAAATAAACGGAGGAGAAAAAGAGTGGATTCAGATTGGTGGCTATAAATAACCCCTGCTTGCTCCTGGCCTTTAGACAGGCCCCCCTGAGAGGGGCCGAGGGAGGGAAGGCTGGGCCAGCTCTAGAACGCCGGACTTCTTCCCCGAAGGCCACTGATGTCTCCTTGGGAGGGAGGAGCATTCGTTCCTCCAGAAGATCCCAGTTTCAAAAGGTGGAGGGGTCTAATGTTTGCAGGTGAAGACACAGAGATCTAAGACAAAAGAGTTTTGGGGGGAGAAGGGGGCTCCGTCCAGCGGTGCTCAGGGCTAACTTTGGGCACTGGATCCAGGAAACACTCCTGGCTTTGCTCAGGGGACCCTATGAGGTGCTGGGGGTCCAACAGGGTTAGCTATGTGCTAGAGAAAAGCTTTAGCCCTTGTATTCTCTTTCTCTCTTTCCATCTTTCCCTCTCTTGCCTTTCTCTAGCTTCCTTTCTCTCTCCCTCTCTCACCCTCTCTCCCCTTCCCTCCCGCCCTCCCACTTTTTCTCTCTCAGTCTCTATCTCTCTCTCTCTGTCTCTGTCTCTCTCGTTTCTGTCTCTCTCTGTCTCTGTCTCTCTATCTCATGTCTCATGGCCTGAGAGAAGTGTCTTCCCAAGGTCACCCAGCTAGTGCTCCTCGATTCCTTGGCCTCTGTCATTTTGCAGTGAATGAGTCACAGCTGCCATTTCCATCCTGGTAGGTACTTTGGAGGTATCTGGACTGGAAAGGGACTTGTTACAGATCCTGAGGTGACCTCTAAATAGACACTTTATGTCAAAGCAGACACTGGGCCCTTCCCCCCAGAATTCAGGAGGCTCAGAGGAGAAAGGCAAGAAGGCTGGAGAGGGAAGAAAGACCAGCAGAAGGGGGAAGAGGAGCCCAAGAGGGGACTGGAACCTGTATTTTCTTTTTTCTTTCTTTTTCGCTTTTTGGGCCTCACCTGGTGGTGGTCAGGGTTTATTCCTGGCTCTGTCAGGAATTACTCCTGGTGGTGCTTGGGGGACCCTATGAGATGCCGCACTATAGCTAGCCCTTCCTCTTTCTTTCTTTCTTTCTTTCTCTTTGTCTCTTTCTTTCTTTCTCTCCTTCTTTCTCTTCTTTCTTTCTTTCTTTCTCTTTTCTTTCTTTTCTTTCTTTCTTTAAGACTTTCTCTTTCTTTCTTTTTCTTTTTCTTTTTCTCTTTCTTTTTCTTTTTCTTCTTTCTTTCTTTCTCTTTCTTTTCTTTCTTTTTTCTTTCTTTTCTTCCTTCCTTCCTTCATTTCTTTCTTTCTTCTTTCTTTCTTTCTCTTTCTTTCTTTCTTTCTCTCTTTCTTTCTTTCCTTTCTCTCTCTCCTTCCTTCCTTCTTTCTCTTTCCTTCCTTCCTTCCTTCCTCCCTCCCTCCTTCCCTTTCTTTCTTTTTCTTTCTTTCTTTCTTTCTTTCTTTCTTTCTTTCTTTCTTTCTTTCTTTCTTTCTTTCTTTCTTTCTTTCTTTCTTTCTTTCTCTTTCTTTCTTTCTTTCTTTCTCTCTTTCTCTTTCTCTCTTTCTTTCTTTCTCTCTTTCTTTCTTTCCTTTCTCTCTCTCCTTCCTTCCTTCCTTCCTTCCTTCCTTCCTTCCTTCCTTCCTTCCTTCCTTCCTTCCTTCCTTCCTTCCTTCCTTCCTTCCTTCCTTCCTTTTGTTTCTTGCTCAAGGCTTACTCCTGGCTCTGTGTTCAGGGATCACAAGTAGTAGTGCTCAGGGGACCATTTATGGGGCGCTGGGGATCAAACCTGGGAGGACTGCATGCAAGACAAGCACTACCCTTGCTGTACTATCACTCCAGACCAAGTTGATTAAATGTTGGCTGAGTAGAATTCATTCATCAAAAAAGAAGAAAGAGAGGTCCATTCATTTCTGCACTCCATAAATGTATTCTAAATTACTAAATTGATTATTTCTACCTGTAATGCTAAAGGTTTTACCTAGAACTGGTGAATACAGTACTAGACCTCCTATCTTCTCTCTCTCTCTCTCTCTCTCTCTCTCTCTCTCTCTCTCTCTCTCTCTCTTTCTCTCTCTCTCTGAAAGAACAATAAAAGTAGGAGTAGGAATTTATAATTACCCTTTATCACAGGCTTACAATGCTCCAGGCTCTTCTCTTAAGCAGTTTTCATTAATGGACTCATTTGGTCTTGCCCCACACACAGAGGCAGCCACATTTATAATTGTCTTATAGCCCAGGAACCCCAGACACAGGGAGGATGTGTAACCCCCTCCGGCAACACTGCAAGAAAATAGGGAGCTGGGGGTGGGGGCACAGAGAGTGCAGCGGGTTGGGCGCTTGTCTTACCAGCAACTGATCTGGATTCAATCCTTGGCACCACAAGTGGGTCACCAAGCACCAGGAGGACTGAGTGACTCCTGAGCACAGAGACAGGAGTAAGCCCTGAGCACCACTTTCTGAGGGAAAGGGAGGGGAAAGGAGAGGAGAGGAGAGGAGAGGGGAGGGGAGGGGAGAGGAGGGAAGGGGAGGGGAGGGGAGAGGGGAGAGGGGAGGGGAGGGGAGGGAAGGGAGGAAAAGAAAGGAAAAAGGAAAGAAAGGAAAAAGGAAAAAGGAAAGGAAAGGAAAGGAAAGGAAAGGAAAGGAAAGGAAAGGAAAGGAAAGGAAAGGAAAGGAAAGGAAAGGAAAGGAAAGGAAAGGAAAGGAAAGGAAAGGAAAGGAAAGGAAAGGAAAGGAAGGGAAGGGAAGGGAAGGGAAAGGAAGGGAAGGGAAGGGGAGGGGAGGGGAGGGAGGGGAGGAAGAGAGAGAAAGAAAGAAAGAAAGAAAGAGAGAGAGAGAAGAAAGAAAGAAAGAGAAAGAAAGAGAAAGAAAAAAGAGAGAAAGAAGAAAGAAAAAGAGCAAGAAGAGAGAAGGAAGGAAGGAAGGAGAAAGAGAAAAGGGAGAGAAAGAAAGGAGAGAAAGAAGAAAGAAAAGTAAAAAAGGTTCCAGAGAGATAGCATTTCCAATGCGTTTGCCTCGCATGCAGAAGGACAATGGTTCGAATCCCGGCATCCCTTAGGGTCCCCTGAGCCTGCCAGGAACGATTTCTGCACTTCTCTGCACCCCTGTGCCCTCACCCGTAGCATGGAGGGACCCCCAGTCCCACCTGCTTCACACAGTAGCTGAGACAGGAATGAGCACAGGGCCGCCCTGGAGCTGCGGGACCAATTGTGGTGATTCCTGTGGCCCGAGCCCAGGGAGATCAGACTCTGCTGCTCTCTTTGTCTCTCTGATCATCCAGCCAAGAGGTACAGATGCCATCTTGTGCCAACTGTACAAGGGAGCACAAGAAGAAAAAGGGGCCGGGAGTGATAGAACAGTGGTAGGCATTTGCTTTGCATGCTGCTGAGACCCAGGTTGGATCCCTGGCATCCATATGGTCCTGGAGCCTGCCAGGGGCGATTTCTGAGCACAGAGTCCCTTTAACCCCTGAATGCAGCTGGCTGTGGCCCCAACCCCTCCCCCCAAAATAGAAGAAAACGGGCCAAGAAGATGGCCCACAGGACCGGCTAGAGTACAGGTTTTGCTTTGGGGATCAGTGACACAGTTTGTCAAGAGAGAGAAAACAGGCTGGAGAGCTAGTTTAGGAGGGAAGGTGCTTCCTTGGCCTGTGGACAACCTCACTTCAATCTCCATGCCACAGATGGGCCCCTGAGCATCACCAAAAGGGACCCCTGGGCCTAAGTGATAGCACAGCAGTAGGGCGTTTGTCTTGCACGCAGATACCCACGATGGTTCCAGGTTCGATCCCGGCATCCCATATGGTCCCCAAGCCTGCCAGGAGCGGTTTTTGAGCACAGAGTCAGGAGAAACCCCTGAATGCCTCCAGGTGTGGCCCAAAAAACAAACAAGAAGAAAGTAACCACTGTGCTGAGAGCCCAGGAGTAGCCCCCAGTATCATAAGGTGTGGCCCAAATGCCTCCTTCCTAGTCACCAGTAAATTAAAATCCCTTTTTCAAAAAAAAAAAAAAAAAAAAAGGATAGTCATGCAACATCATGAATATAATTTAAAATGATTAACTTTAAGCATATGAACTTTTAAATGGGCTGGAGCAATATGACTGACCTTGCACGCAGCTGTCCTAGGTTCAATCCCACGGCATCCAATATGGATTGATCCCTGACTGCAGAGGCAGGAGTAGTCCCTGAGCATTGGTGGATATAGCTCAAAATTAAATAAATAAATAAATAAATACAAGGATTAACTTTAGGGGGCCGGAGTAATAACATAGTGGTAGGGCATTTGCTTTACATGATGCAGATCTGGGACAGACCTGAGTTTGATCCCTGGCATCCCATATGGCCCCCTGTGCCTGCAAGGACCAATTTCTGAGCACAGAGCCAGGAGGAACCCCTGAACACTGCCGGGTGTACCCCCCTCAAAAAAAAAAAAAAGATTAACTTTAGGGAACTAGGGTGAGACTTTGACTGCTTGGAGGCCATGTCCCATGGCAAATTCTCAGGATTTCGTGGACTCCTAAGAGCCCCAAGCAACCAGCTGGGAATAAGCTCTCAACACCACAGGAAGGGACGAAGGGCCCCCAAATCAAAACACACACACACACACACACACACACACACACACACACACAAACACAGGAGGCGGAGACTTCTGTTTGGAAGCCACACCCAACTGTGCTCAGAGATCACTCCTGGCACCGGAACATGTTCCTGGGGTGAACCCATGTGGGCTGTAAGCAAGGCAGGCCCCTAGCTGCTGTCCTATCTCCAGCCCCTCGCTGGTCCCTAGACGCCCAAAACCAGCTGTACTTGCACTTGTATTTCTGCCATTTCACCCAGGGCCCGCTCACACTTTTCCCAAACTCAAGCATAGAAGAGCATCACACCACACTGGCCGGTCCCTTTCAGGACTTTATTTTTTATTATTATTGTTTTGTTTTGTTTTTTTGGACCACACCTGGTGACGCTCAGGGGTTATTTCCGGCTATGCGCTCAGAAGTCGCTCCTGGCTTGGGAAATCATATGGGATGCCGGGGGATCAAAACGTGGTTCGTCCTAGGTCAGCGTGTGCAAGGCAAACGCCCTACCGCTTTCACCACCGCTCCTACCCCTGGAAGGATTTTCTTTCTCCAGAATGTCTGGGCCTCACATCTAGGTTTTACCTCCCACTGGGGCCACACACAGCCCTCCAGGGGCGTCCCCAGGCCCCTGGCCGGCTGCAAGGACAGGTTCTTGAGTCCAGGCACCTCCTGGCACTGGCAGAGTGGCCTCAGGCAGGCTCCCTGACTGACCCCTCTGGGCCTCAGTTTCTCCCAGGGCCTGGCAGGGCCCTGGTGGGAGCCCACGGATGTCATCTGATCTCTGGGGAGGGGCAGCTTGGCCCAGCCCTGGGGTGTCCACCTGCCTGGGGCGTGGGGAGGGCCGGAGAACAGGGTGCTGGGCGGGAAGGTGAGGCCGCTCTGGGCAGCCCTGGGAACCCGGGGAGGAGGCGAGGCTGGAGTGGAGACATTTAGAATGAGAACGAACCGGCTCCTGAATAGAAGCTTTGATTCCACCGGAGAGAGCTTTGTTCGCGGGACACGTGACGCACAAAAGCCTCCACTTGAATTCGGGAACCCTAATTGGTTCTCAGGTGGGGGGGGTGTCCAGATTTCGGGATGCCTTAAAGGGGCGACGCAGGGAGCGCTGGGCTCGGGTTGGGGCTGGGAAGAGTGGTGCTATGGGGGAAGGGAAGCTTTCTGGGAGCGGGCGGGGAGAAGTGGGGATGGGGAGAGCACTGTGGGGAGGAGGGATGGGTGGGGAGGGAGGAGAAGAGGAAGGAAGGAAGGAAGGAAGGAAGGAAGGAAGGAAGGAAGGAAGGAAGGAAGGAAGGAAGGAAGGAAGGAAGGAAGGAAGGAAGGAAGGAAGGAAGGAAGGAAGGAGGGAAGGAAGGAGGGAGGGAGGGAGGGAGGGAGGGAGGGAGGAAGGGAGGAAGGGAGGAAGGGAGGAAGGAAGGAAGGAAGGAAGGAAGGAAGGAAGGAAGGAAGGAAGGAAGGAAGGAAGGAAGGAAGGAAGGAAGGAAGGAAGGAAGGAAGGAAGGAAAGAAAGGAGGAAGGAAGAAAGAAGGAAGGAAGGAAGGTGCTTCCCTTTCTGGTCCCAGGATGGCCCAGGCCCTCCATGCTCTCTTCTGCCCAGAAATTTCTCCCTTTCTCCCACCCACCTGCCAGCTCTGAAGGTCAGCTTCCGCCTCACCTAAGAGATCACTTAGGACCCCCAGAGTTCAGATTGGCCCCTTGTTTCACAGAAAGCACTCAGAGTCTAACTCAGGAGTGACATATCGAGTCCACGGCTGACTTGGTTTCAGTTCTGTCCCTAGCACTCAGCACACGCTATACATGGACCTCGTGCACAGTAGGTACGCATAGTACATACACACAGCAGGAGCACACCCAGTAGGTCCATGTAGGAGGCACACACAGGAAGCGCACACAGTAGGCGCACACAAGAAGCACAGCAGGCACACAACGTAGGTAGGTACACACAGCAGGGCACACAGTAAGGACACACCATGGAAGCTGAGGCAGGAAGAGCTGAGTGGCCGGTGGGACCCAGAAAGAGGCAGTGCCCCATGCTGCTCGTCCCCGCCAGAGCCTTGAAGGGAGGGTCAGCGGGATTCTCTTCTCTTGGAGACCCTCCTGAGGTGGCCTTGGCTATGTACTTTTCTTTCTTTCTGCCTTCTCTGGGCCCAACCCAGGGGTACTCAGGGCTCATGCCTGGCTCTGTGTTCAGGGGTCTCCCCACAGGTGCAGGGGACAAGGAGGTTGTGTCTGGGGTTGGTTACTGGCAAGGTTGTTCCTCTGTGACCCTCTGGTTTTATTTCTTCTTTAGGAAGGTGGAGGACACCTCCTCAAGTAGATACTTTGAGGGGTGAAGAAAGATTTTTCGGCTCTGAGAAAGAACTGGCATACCTAGTAGGTTATGATCAGCAATGGCCACTTTGGTGCTAGAAGGTTCGGGGAGGGGCCGGGAAGGTGGCCTTGCAAGGGGACGGACCTCGGTTCAATCCCCCGGTGTCCCATATGGTCCCCCCAAGCCAGGGGCGATTTCTGAGCGCATAGCCAGAAGTAACCCCTGAGAGTCAAATGGGTGTGGCCCAAAAACCAAAAAAAAAAAAAAAAAAAAAAAAAGGTTCCTGGAAAAGTGGACAAAAAGCTCCTATTGGCTGAGGTTGGAGACTTGACTTGTTGGTTTTTTTGTTTTTGTTTGTTTGGTTTTGGTTTTGGGCCACACCTGCCAGCACTCAAGGGTTCCTCTTGGCTCTGTGCTCAGAAATCAATCCTGGAAGGTTGGGGGGGGGGGGCCCTATGTGATGCTGGGAATTGTACCGGGGTCCATCCTGGGTTGGCCATATGCCAGGCAAATGCCCTACCACTGTGCTTTTCTCTGGCCCCTTAGCTTGTCTTTTAGTCCTTTATCTTTATTATTTATTGTTTGTTTGTTTTAGGATCACACTCAGCAGTGTTTAGGGCTTACTCCTGGCTCTGCACTCAGGAATTCCTCCTGGTGGTGCTCAGGGGAACCATATGGGATGCAGGGGTCAGCGGGTGTCAAATCCCCCCCTCCCACTGTGGGCTGCATGTAAGGCAAACATCCAACCAGCCTCGTGTTTATTCTTCTCTGCTGTTGCGATTGGCTGTGGTTTTAGTGTCAAGGGACAGACATATTGCCGTGGACAGCACCCAGTTGGGGCCTGGATACCATTCATGAGTGCCGGGGGGCTAAGCGAGACCCCTTGCCCCAACATGGAAGCCACAGACTCCACCTCAAGTCACAGTCCTGAGGGTCCTGGATGCAGGTTTTCACGGGGAAAACAGAAAGGAGAGCCAAGACTTTGCCCCAAACCACAGGCCAGCAAAATCAGAGCTGGATTTCTAATCCACTCCGCTCTCTGTGCTCTGCCACTCCAGCGCAGGGGCCTGTTCTCACCTCTGGTGGGTGCCAGGAGGCCTGAGGGACAAAGAGGAAAGAGTTCAGGACCCTCGTGGGGAGCTTGACAGGGACCCAAGGAGGAAGGTCTCAGGGACCTGCAGAAACAAGGCTCCTTCAGCCTCATCAGCACCAAACCGGGGGACTGGAATGATAACACAGCGGTAGGGTGTTTGCCTTACACACGGCTGACCCTGGACTGACCCGGGTTCGACCCTATATAGTCCCCTGAGCCTGCCAGGAGCGATTTCTGAGTGCAGAGCCAGGAGTAATCCCTGAGAGCGATTAGATGTGGTCCAAAAACAAAAACAAAACAAAAAAGCTGGGACCCCCACTTAGCAGGGGTGGGTGGAGTCAGCCCTGAGTTTCTTTCGTGAGCCTGCAGGCCTGTGCCTCAGTTGCTCCTTGAACCGAGCCGGACAGAGCTGTGAAGGGCTTATTTCTGGCAGATGCACCCCATAAGGCTGAGAAGGAGAAACAGGAAGCCGAGTGAAATCCTCAGGAGGTTAATCCAGTGCGGTTGGATTCTGGCCCCCCTCTGGCCTGGCCGGGGGTGCCACCCACACTGTGCAAGAGCCAGAGGTAGCAGCATAGCCCAGCTTCTGCCTGGCGCCTGCCTGGGCCCTGGATGTGCAGGGGCCCTTTAAGAAGATCTGCTCGTCCCCCCTCGGCCCCCCATAATTAGGCAGCTAAAGAAAGAGCTGGCTGGAAATGGGATTGAGCGGCCGGGGCTCAGGCCGGGGACGGGGACCGGGGATTGTTATGCTAATCGCCTGAGATCAGCAGTTCTAGGGCCCTTCAGCTGGCAGGTAGAGACATAGGCTCTTGGCTGGCTGCTTCCTCCTCCTCCTCCTCCTCTTCCTTCTCCTCCTCCCCTTCTCCTCCCCACCTACCCCATCACACTGGCCCTGCCTGTCCTCCCACCTGTCCAGCTGCTGGTCCGCCTGGCCTCTCCTCACAGTGTCCGTTCCCTCTACTTCTGTGTGCCACTGAGAAAACAGTGCCCACAGCCAGCCACTTGCACACATCGGCCGGAAGGTAATCCAGCCCAAGAACCTGTTTTGAGGCTCAAGTCCAGTCTCACTCTCACATCCAGACTAAGTCTCCCTGGTCCCTGGAAGCCCCATAGGAAACTCGGCGAGGCCCCTCTGAATTCCACTAGGCCCTTGTTGAGCCATCCCGACTTGGCCTGCCTGGCCTCAGTTTCCTCATCTGTCGAGTGGGTTGGTTATAGAGTGTGTTGTTTTTTTTGGGGGGTTGGGGTGTGGGAGCACATCCAACAGCGCTCAGAGGTTCCTCCTGGTTCTGCACTCAGGAATCACTCCTGGCTGGCTCAGGGGACTATGTGGGATGCCTGGAATCGAACCCGGGTCCATTCTGCGTCAGCCACATGCACAGCAAATGCCCTCCCCGCCGTGCCATAGCTCAGGCGTGGTAATAACAGTGTCTAAAAGGAGGATGGACTGAGACTTGGCTTCCAACCTGCTCAACCCATCCCTGGATACTGCCAGTCCTGTACGCGATGGGTGCCACAAGGCAAGGTGCCCCCCAGCATGCCATCCCCCCTCCTTCCCTGCTGAGTCCATTTATTTATAAGACAATGTCTCATTTTGCAATACGGCCACCCTGAGGTCCTGGGAGTGATTACTCCATTTCACAGGTGAAAACATTGAGGTTCCAAGCAGCTGAGGCCTTGGGAGAAAACACCACCCCGCAGTTTGGCAGATGGTCATCACCGCCTAAGTGGAGCCAGGCCTGGGCAAAGATAGTCACATCGACAAGGGCAGAAATTAGAACTTTTTTTTTTTTTGGTGGTTTTTGGGTCACACCCGGCAGTGCTCAGGGGTCACTCCTGGCTCTACGCTCTGAAATTGCTCCTGGAAGGCTTGGGGGACCATATGGGATGTCGGGATTCGAACCACCGTCCTTCTGCATGCAAGGCAAATGCCTTACCTCCACCTGGGATGGACCTGGGTTCGATCCCCAGCATCCCACATGGTCCCCCGAGCAAGCCAGAAGCGATTTCTGAATGCAGAGCCAGAAGGAACCCCTGAGCACCAGCGGGTGTGGCCCCAAAAAGCCTAAATAAATAAATAAATGAATAAATAAATAAATAAGGGAGGAGAGATAGTAGAGCGGTAGGGCATTCGCCTGGCATGCAGCTGATTCTAATAGATGGTGGTTCGAGTCCCAGCATCTCATATGGTCCCTCATGCCTGCCAGGAGCAACTTCTGAGTGCAGAACAAGGAATAACCCTTGAGCACCTCCAGGTATGACCCAAAAACCAAAAAATAAAATAATAAATAAATGTTTGTTTAAAAATGTACATGAAGTAAAAAAATGAAAAAAAAAACAGAATTGAGGGGGACTGAGCATTCTGTACCAAACACCCCATTAACGCCACAGCCTGCTTCCATCCACACAATGTGGCCAGCAGATCTGCTCCCACCAGCTTTATTCAAAGTAGCCCGAACCTGGACACAGCGAGACATCCATCAGCCGGAGAATGGCCGGAGAAGCCTCCTACAGCCAGACAATGGGCCGCTCAGCAGCAGGCGGCCCACGGGGACAAAACGGCCGGCCAAGTCCCAATGCGCCGGATCCCCCAGACAAAAATGTGTGCGACCAGCAACCGGCCAGGGAACACGGATAGAAGTGGCCAATGCCACTTATATTAAGTTTGGGATGCACCTGGAGGAAGTCGGAAGAGGAGAGGAGAGAGGGATTTAGGGTTCAGGATAGGGGGGAGAGAGAGAGAGAGAGAGAGAGAGAGAGAGAGAGAGAGAGAGAGAGAGAGAGAGGAGTCCAGGGGACCACCTCTACTTGGCCCCAGGCACATTCTTGGGCCCAGCCACAATGCTGAATTTCGGTTTTTATTTTCTTTATTTAGGGGGGTCACACCTGGCAACACTCAGGGGTTACTCTTGACTCTGCACTCAGAAACCGTTCCTAGCTTGAGGGACCATATGGGATGCCAAGGATTGAACCCAGGTCCATCCTGGGTCAGC
Organism: Suncus etruscus; assembly: GCF_024139225.1. NCBI lineage: Eukaryota > Metazoa > Chordata > Mammalia > Eulipotyphla > Soricidae > Suncus > Suncus etruscus. The sequence continues at coordinate 1,103,715 of NC_064849.1, read as the reverse complement.
CACATGCAAGGCAAATGCCCTACTGCGGTGCTATCTCTTAGGCCCCCAGAATTTCAGTTTTTTAAACCACACTCTGCTTCCTTTAAGAAATGCCCCTTCCTCAACCTTAGTGCTGCGTGGGGCCTTCAGATTTGCCCAGAGCAGAAGGAAAAGGCAAGAAAGAAACTCCAGAGCGTGGAGGAAAAATAAAAAGTCAGGCTGAAGGGACCCTAGCCCGGCAGTGGCACTTGGTGTCTCTTGCCAGCCCCATTCTGCGAGGGCCAAAGACAATCTGGGAAGGGGCCCAGTGCCATTTGGATTTCAGATAACAAGTGAATACTTTTGGAGGCTGAGGATGAGTCTGGCCCGTGGCCTTCAGGGGGACAAACGCATCCTTATTGCTATGAACCTAGAGAGGGAGGTAGAGGCTAGAGTGGCTTTGACTGGGGAGAAATTCAGACGCAGTTGGAGTTGGCAGCCGCCCTGCCCGCCCCAGCGGCCTTGCCGTGCATGCTGCTGGCTGCCCGGTGGTGGTGCCCACGGCAGGCGGGAGCGCCCCAAGGGCCGGGCAGTCACGGCGGGTGCAGCCTTGGCAACGCGGCCACAAAGGGAACCCCGGAGTCGGAATCTTTCCACATGCCTGATCAATGCGGCCAGGGAGACGGCGGCGCAAACAGGCCCGAGACAGTCGCACAAAGGGGCCAGCCCCCGCCTTGCATTGAGCGGGGACCCTTTGTGGCTTTGTGGAGGACAGGACAGGGTGGGGGCGCCTCGTGGGGACTTGGCCCTGTGTGCCTCAGGGGGAGAAGACCAGCCCGCTGCCCTGTGCCTGGGGCCTCAGGTCTTGGGGGTGTCCAGGTCCCCCCACCTCTGAGGGTCACTGGGAGGGGATAGAGGAGGGTTCGGGTGTGTGGAAGGGGGGACACCCCCAGGAGACTCTTGTCTTCCAGAAAGGTCCGGAGCCTCCACCCAGATCGGGCCTTCGGAAGGACACCGCCCCCAAAGCTGCCCCTGCAGGCTGTCGCTGTCCCCCTGGTTACGCACAGGTCCTGCATAATCTTGATTTATTTATTTATCGAGCAAATATTTATTGAGTGTTTGCTCCAAGCTGTTCCCTCTCTGCGGCCCACAGGGGCGCTGAAAACGCGGCCAGCACCCTCCTGTGAGGCTCAAGGTTCTGGGAAAGCGTCCCTGACCCCTCTCCCAGCCCCCGGATTGGGAGAGGGGGCCCCCTTCTCCTCTGGGTGTGGCTCCCCCCAGCCCCTTCTTCTCAGAAAGCAACTTGCCAAAGGCAGGAACAACTTGCTGAGAACAGAACCGCGGGTGGATGCTACAGAGAACTAACTGCCTTTGGAGTTGGAAACTGGAAGCCGAGGCTGTTGAGGGCATCACCTGATGTCACGGAAGCTTGCAGGTGGCAGAGGGGAGCTGTGGATCCCGGAAGTCTGTGCCAGATGTTGGCATCCTGGTGTGGTCCTGACCTGACTCAGGCTAGCCCGTTTTCCTGCCAGGGGAAAGCGAGCTTCTTATTCCACTCAGGTGTCTCTCTTTGCCTATCTGCCCAATTTCTTGTCACCCACTCACATACACACATCATTAATTGGTCTAAGCTTCAGCACAAATAATATACCCCTAGGATGTTTGCTGATCTGATTGTTTTTGTTTTGTTTTTGTTTTTGTTTTTGTTTTTTGGTCTCACCTAGAGGCACTCAGGGGTTCCACCTGGCTCTGTGCTCAGAAATCACTCCTGGGAGGCTCAGGGGACCATATAGGATGCCAGGGATCGAATCCGGGTCAATCCCAGATAGACAGCATGCGAGGCAAACGCTCTATCGCTGTGCTATCACTCCGGCCCATGTTTGCTGATCTGAACTTCTGGGCCTGAGATCTTTCTAGAACCTGGTGGTAAGCATCCGAGGAAGGAAAGATGGATGGAAGAGAGTTTCTGCACAGAAAGAAATGAGCTTGCAATCAGACCTGCAAATACTATCTCAGAAGGGTCGCTCTGCCCTAAAGTCCAGTTCCTACATCTTTGCTTTTAGCTAACCCAACTTCAGGGGCCAGAGAGAGAAGAGAGAGGGAAAGACACTCGCCTTGCACAAGGCTGACCCAAGTTTCATCCCTGAGCCCAACCAGGAGGAATCTCAGAGGAAAGAGCCAGGAATGAGCCCTGAGCACTACCAGGCCTGGCCTAACATTCCCTCTGCCCTCACAAAGCAATTTCCGGGTGGGAAAGATAATACAGTGGGTAGGATGTTTGCCTTAAATGCAGCAACTTCAGGGACCAGTGTGGGACACAGCAGGTGGGACACTTGCCGCAGGCAGTCGAACCTGAGTTCAATCCCCGGCATCCCATAGGGTCCCCCAAGCCTGCCAGGAGTGATTTCTGAGTGCAAAAGCAGAAGGAACCCCTGAGCGCTGCTGAGTGTGACTCAGAAACAAAACAGAATGAACAAACAAAATTATTTCTGGCTCTGGGCTTAGAAATTACTGCTGGCAGGTTTGAGGGACCAGATAGGATGCCGGGGATCGAACCCTGGCCAGTCTTGTGCAAGGCAACCGCCATCCCTCTCCTTCCAGCATGAACTGGGCCCATACTGATTCCTTTGAATCTCACCATTCAGCTCATAAGAGACAGAGTGAGGCTCAAACCCAGATAGTGCAGCCTTTGATTAGCTCTATTGTTATTATTATTATTATTATTATTGTTATTATTATTATTATTATTAAATATTTGAGAATCTTGGGGTTGGAATGATAGGACAGCAGGTCAGGTGCTTCCCTTTCAGGTTTGAGTCACAGCATCCAATATGGCCCCCTAAGCTGCTAGGGGTGATTTCTGAGTGCAGAGCCTGAGGAAGCCCTGGGTACAGCTGATACGGCCCCAAAACAAACAACAAAAATATATCTTTGAGGCTTCTTCTCTCTCTCTCTCTCTTTTTGTTTGTTTTTGTTTTTGGGTCACACCCGGTAGCACTCAGGGGTTCCTCCTGGCTCTCTACGCTCAGAAATTGCTCCTGACAGGCTCTGGGGACCATATGGAATGCCGGAATTCAAACCACCGACCTTCTGCATGCAAGGCAAATGCCTTACCTCCATGCTATCTCTCCAGCCCCGAGGTTTCTTCTCTTAACTAAACTGCCTTCATTTCACATAAGTACTTTTTTTCTATTTCCACCATCTCCCTAAATCTTCTGTCTGTCCTTTCTTGACTTTTTTGTTTTGTTTTGTTTGTTTTTGGGTCACACCTGATGGCGCTCAGGCCTGACTATGCACTCAGAAATCGCTCCTGGCTTGGGGGACCCTATGGGATGCCGGGAATCAAACCGAGGTCTGTCCTGGGTCTGCTGTGTACAAGGCAAACGCCCTACTGCTGTGCTCTGGCTCTGGCCCCTACATTCTTTCTGTTTTGTTTTGTTTTGTTTTTGTCACACTCAGAGGCACTCAGGGTTACTCCTGGCTCTGCACTCAGAAATTGCTCCTGGCAGGCTTGGGGGACCATATGGGATGGCGGGGATTGAACCCAGGTCAGCCGTGTGCAAGGCAAATGCCCTGCCGCTGTGCTATTCCTCCTGCCCCAGCTTCATGCTACATTCTCTATTCCTCTCCATTTTCCTTTGGTTTTCTTCGCTTGAGCTGTTGTTGTTTGTTTCTCTTTTCTTTTCTTTTTCTTTTTTTGGTTTTTGGGCCACACCTGGCAGCGCTCAGGGGTTACTCCTGGCAGGCTCGGGGGACCATATGGGATGCCTAGATTCGAACCACCATCCTTCTGCGTGTAAGACAAATGCCCCACATCCATGCTATCTTTCCGGCCCTGTTTTTGCTTTTGATATTTGGAAGAGGTTCAGGGCTTACTCCTGGCTCTACACCCAGGGATCCCTCCTGGCAGGGCTCAGGGGTCTGAAGGCTGGCCCTATGTGGAGTGGGGGCTATTGAACCTGGCGCCCCTTGAACAATCTCCTGAACCACTATGCAGTCTCTCCCGGCCCTCCTGTCCATTTTACCATTTTACCAGGGAGGGACCTGCCAGGTGGCCCAGAGGCTGTGGGTAGGTTTGGGGCCTGGACTCCCTCCACCCAACCCTCACCAACCTGGGGGTTTTTGAACCCAGGTCTTCTGTATGGCCTCTCCCTGTCCTGCTCTTTTAATTTTTTTTTTCTGGCCACTTCTCTCTGACCCCCTCAGCCTTCTGAGTTTCATCCCTGCTTTCGTTCACAGGCGCACATCACCCCTCAGCACCCCCTCCCTGCCCCTCCTGGCTCTTTCTTGGCAGGGCCGGGCTACGATTTCAAAAGGAGCTGAGTTCCTTCTGGAAAGGGGCTGGCACGGGCCCCTCCCCTGCTGTCTCTCCCCATAAATACCCCCTGTGTGTTGCACCCAGGGGCCCCAGGGAACCGGGCTGCTGACCTGTAATTAGAAACTTTTCTCCCTTCCTGTGGCTGAAGCTGAGGCTGAGGCTAAGGCAGAGGGCAGGAGGGAAGGCTTGCGAGCCTGAGCAGCCATTTTGTCCCTCATGAATTATTCAGGGGACAAAAGTGGACTTGAGAGGGGCCCCTTGCTGCTGCCTGCCCAGAGCCCGCTTTGCCCCCGGGCTCTGGCCCCCTGTCCTGGTTCATACTCGGGGGGAGGCAGCGTGAGAGCCTCCTCTCTCCCTTTTTGTTTAATTTTATTTATTCATTTATTTGATTTTGGGGCCACACTTGACGGCGCTCCAGATTTCCTCTTGGCTCTTTGCTCAGAAATCACTCCTGGCAGGCTGGGAGGACCGTATGGGATGCCGGAGATCAAACCCAGGCCCATCCCAGGTCGGCTGCATATAAGGCAAATGCCCTACCACTGTGCTATTGCTCAGGCTTCTCTTTTATCTCCTCTCTTTTCTCTCTCTGTCTTTCTCTTCTCTCCTCTCACTTCTCCTCCCCCCTCTCTCCCCCCCATTATTCAAGTTCTGAAGTGGGGCGAAGGGAATTGATGGGAAAATAGCTAATGTGGGGTACCAGAGACACGACATGGTTATTGTTGGGTTTTGTTTGTTCTTTATATTGTTGGAGCCGTTCCTGGCAGTGCTTAGGATATAAGACTCTTGGCCCAGGGGACCCTGCGGTACTAGGACCAAGCCTGGGCCTCTGGCTTGACTGACACAGGCTCCACCCAGCGCTCAGAAACATCTTCTTGGTCCCAAGCACCATTGCTCTAGAGGAAGTGAAACTCTCACCCACTTTTGAGGAAAAGACTTTTTTCATTCATTGTGTCCATTTCACAGATGGGTAAACTGAGACTCATCCAGAACAAGGCAGTTTATTTGAGGGGCCAACATAGTGCATCTTTCCCCATCACTCCTATGGTTTCAGTGGCAGAACCACCCAGGAATTTTGGCTCTTTTATTATTAATAGTATTATATTATTCTTATTTTAATTGTTGTGGGGCCACATGTGGCAGAGCTTAAGGGTTAATCAGATACTATGCTGGGGATCTCAGTAGCTATAAAACCCATAGTAGGGGCTAGAGTGATAGCACAGCGGGAGGGCACTTGCCTTGCAGAGGGCCGACCAGGTATGGGCCTGGGTTCGATCCCCGGCATCCCATAGGGCCCCCCAAGCCTGCCAGGAGCGATCGCTAAGTGTAGAGCCAGGAGGAACCCCTGAGTGCTGTGGGTATGACCCCTAAAACTAAAACAAAAACCCACAGTAATCTGGGGGCCGGAGAGTGGTACAGTAGGGTTAGGATCTCACTTCGCAGGCAGTCAATCTAGGTTCGAGCCCCAGCATCACATAAATTGCCCGAGTCTACCAGGAGTGCTCCCTGGAGATCTCAGTCCATGGCACCAGGCCCACTTGCTCCAGCAGGACAAGAACTCTGGGAATTAAGAGCACTGATCAGCTGCAACCCCTCGCCAGCCAGCCTTCCCTCAGAGTCCCTTAGAGAGGTGGTTCTGGACTGCCTCTCTGGCACAAAGCTGGCAAATCGAAGCCACAGACTGGGTCAAAACGCAGCTTTCAAAGAAACAAAAAGCACAAGATTCGGCAAAGGTCGGTCTGGTTCACCCCTTCTGACCTGCACGAACTTGGGCCCAGTCCTTCAACCCTGTCAGAACACTCTGATGACATCTCCTGTGATGTGAAATAAACTAGAGGGTCGGGGGATAGCACAGTGGTAGGGCGTTTGCCTTGCACGTGGCTGACCCAGGACGGACCACGGATCGATCCCCGGGATCCCCTATGTCCCCCAAGCCAGGAGCGATTTCTGAGCACAGAGCTAGGAGGAACCCCTGAGCGCCACCAGGTGTGGCCCCAAAGCAGCAGCAGCAGCAGCAACAACAACAACAACAAAAACCAGAAAGAATAAATTAGAACTGATGTGAAGAGTAAATATGACACTGTCTAGAAAGCATTGAACATAAGTTTAGAAAGATGGTTCCAGGATATGCAGGAGGCCCAGCTTCGAGCCCTGACAACACGTGTCCCCGGAGTAGCGCCAGTGGAACCCTCAACTCAAGCTAGGATGTGTTCCTATGACCCCCTCCACCTCACCCCACTACACACACACACACACACACACACACACACACACACACACACACACACACACACACACACACGGCGTAAAGTCTGGCAAAGAGTGACCACTCAGGAGTAGCTATTATGATGACTACTGCTGCTGTCAGATTGAGGTCAGCCTCTCTTCAAGTTTGGTTAAGAGAGAGGCAGTACTCAAACGATGAACATGTGTGTGTTTTCTTTTAAGAATATCTTTATCTGGGCCCGGAGAGATAGCACAGCGGCGTTTGCCTTGCAAGCAGCCAATCCAGGACCAAAGGTGGTTGGTTCGAATCCCGGCATCCCATATGGTCCCCCGTGCCTGCCAGGAGCTATTTCTGAGCAGACAGCCAGGAGTAACCCCTGAGCACCGCCGGGTGTGACCCAAAAACCAAAAAAAAAAAAAAAAAGAGTATCTTTAAGCACCATGATTGCAAACATGTTTGTAGTTGGGTTTTGGTCATAAACAGAACACCCCTTTCACCAGTGCAACCTTCCAACCACCAATGCCCCCACTACCCTCTTCCCTCAGCCCCTCCCTGTATTCGATACAGGCATTCTAATTCTCTCACTCACTACCACTCTGAAGTAAACTTCATATTATGGTCCTTCCAGCCCTCATCTCTATTGTTTCTGGATGTTATTACAAAATGTCTTTTTTTTCCCTTCCTTCCCCTGTACAATGATGTCTTTTATTTATCTTAAATCCCACAGATGAGTGAGACCATCCTGTGTCTATCTTTCTCCCTCTGACTCATTTCACTCAGCATAACAAAGCCCAGGTATATCCACGTATAGGAAAATGTCACGCCTTCATCTCTCCGACGGTTGCATAATATTCCATTGTGTAGCTATACCAGAGTTTCTTTAGCCATTTATCTGTGAACATGTGTGTTCTTTCTTTCAAGGGGAACCCCCCTGTCGGCTTGATCGGTTCCCTGTACCTGGCATGAATGGGGCAAAATAATTCACCCCCATGAGCCAGTCGAGTCACCAGATAGCCAATCAGAAAGAACCCTAGATTTTTTTACCCAGAGAGAAATCCTCTCCATTCTGCTAGGTCAACCAAATAGACCAAAGCCAGCATAAAACTCCAGAGCAGGATTGAGTGTCTAAGAAAGAAGCTGCCTCGAAAACAGAACCAGGATACATGGCCACGACACTGAGGCCAGGAAGTTTGGAATGACTGAGTCAGTTACAATCATCATCAAAATTGTTTTTAATTTTTTTTGTTTGTTTGTTTTTGGGCCACACCCGGTGGTGCTCAGGGGTTACTCTTGGCTATCTGCTCAGAAATAGCTCCTGGCAGGCACGGGGGACCATATGGGATGCCAGGGTTCGAACCAATCACCTTAGGTCCTGGATTGGCTGCTTACAAGGCAAACACCACTGTGCTATCTCTCCGACCCCATGTTTTTAATTTCTTATATGTACATTTATTTTGTTTTCATGTCTTATTTTTTCTTTTAATTTTTTGTTTGTTTGTTTTTTTTTTTTTTTTTTTTTTTTTTTTTGGTTTTTGGGCCACACCCGGTAACGCTCAGGGGTTACTCCTGGCTATGCGCTCAGAAGTCGCTCCTGGCTTGGGGGACCATATGGGACGCCGGGGGATCGAACCGCGGTCCGTCCAAGGCTAGCGCAGGCAAGGCAGGCACCTTACCTCTTTGCGCCACCGCCCGGCCCTGTTTGTTTGTTTTGGGTCACACCCGGCAGCACTCAGGGGTTCCTCCCTGCTCTACGCTCAGAAATCACTTTTGGCAGGCTAAGATTCAAATCACCGTCCTTCTGCATGCAAGGTAAACACCCTACCTCAGTGCTATCTCTCCGGCCCTTCTTTTGATTTTTTTTTTTTTTTTTTGCATTTCGCATTGGTTGAAATGCAGTTTTCTTTTGATCACTACCAAGAATTCGAACTCAATATGCCACTCATTCCTGCAGCCTCTCAACTTCCTTTTTCCATCTCTCTATAAACATACATCTCTGTGCACCTATATATTTGATTAAAAGGACAGTGTCCCTTGAAGACTGGCTTCTAATTATTACTTCTGTTTTTACAAATGCAGGTTAAGAGCAAAGGTGGAGTGGGACCTTAGAACTCGCAGCGCCAGGCACAAATTCAGGCCTTCGACTCGACTCCCTAAACGCAGTCTACCACGGAGACTGCATCAGGCTCTGGGCTTGGCTTGAACCGTGATTTTCCTTTTCTACTTTCGGGAAAACATTTAATTTCCACCCTGGGCGTGTCCATCCCCACTTCCTTGCGGTGTGCCGGTCCTGTCTGCCTTTTGTCTGCCCTGCTGTCGGTGTCAGAGTCTCAGAGCCAGTAACTATCTGTTTACAGTTCCAGACAGAAGCATTCATTGCCTTCTGAACCTCCCATTTTCCTCTAAGAACTCCCCGGCTTGACTGTCTCTAGTGTCTCGCTTGTGCTTCTCTCGGCACAAAAAGGAAATGTCTGTAGGGGTCTGAGCAAGAGCACAGGAGGAGGGCAGTTTGCCCTGCACCCGGACGACCCGAGTTTGATGCCTGGCATCCTAGATGGTCCCCAGGACCATAGTAGTTAGCGGTCGTGGTTATGTTGGTTTGTTTCTATTTTTCATCTTATTTTTCAACTGCGAAGCCCTATCGATTCGCTTGTGAATAGGGCTCACAGGACAAAAGCCACGTAGGCTGCAAAATACCTACACAGAAGTGTTTATCTACATCTCCATTTTACTGGATGAGCTGTCACAACCCAGATGCTTTTAGACCTAACAATAAAGCAGCTGGGGAGAGTGAAAATAGAACTGGAATTGGGGCAAGACCAGGATTTGATTTGTTTGTTTGTTTTTGTTTGGGGTCACACCTTAGGTATCCTGTTTTTAGGTCACTTCAGAAGTGGTGGGGGACTCTGTTGGCTAAGAAAAGGGATGGTGGAACCTGGGCCTCCTGCATGCAAAGAATATGCACCAGTTCTAACACCCTTGGCCTGGCAAGAGCAGTGTTTGAAATCCCAGGGGCCAGAGGGATAGCCAAATGGGTTGAGCACAGTCTTGGCATATTGGCATTCAGGAGGTTGAGGTTCAATTCTCTTCTTCTTAGGGTCCCCTAAACACCATCAGGAGTGACCCTTGAGCACATCGATAGTTGTGTAGCCCCAGCACTGCCAGACGTGGCTGCAATTCCCGCCCCACAGCCCTCAGAAAATCAACCGATATTTGAAATTTTCTTCAGTTGTCTGCTTGCTGTGCCACCTGAGGCCAGTTACCTCCCCGATCAAATGACCTGCTGTTGTGAGTTGGACAATAGAGTGAGTGGCCAAAACCCTTTCCTCTGTCCTCGCTTCCCATGAGTTCAGTTTAATGGCAAAGCTGGCTTTTATGGAGGACTTAACTCTTATCTCAGCAGCATTTCACGGGGTGCTTAGCCTTATAATGAACCCTGTCAAGTCCTTCCAGTTGAGGAAGTGGAAGATCAGAGAAGAGGAGAATGTCTCTGAGGTCACACAGCCCAGAGAGCACACGGTCACAAAGCCAACAATTTTTTGGGGGGGGGGAGGCCACACCTGTTGACACTCAGGGGTTACTCCTGGCTTTGCGCTCAGAAATCGCTCCTGGCTTGAGGGACTTTATGGGATGCAGGGGGTTGAACCACAGTCCATCCTAGGCTAGCACGAACAAGGCAGACACTCTACCACTTTTGCCACTGCTTCGGCCCCCAAGGCCAACAATTTTATTCTGCAGCCTTCCTTTCCCCATCGCGCTATGGGACCCCTAAGAGCTAGATACCAGCCCACCCACTGGCAGCCAAGGAGGTCAAAGTCCAAACGAATGACTTCATTGGGTGCTTTCTCTATGGCACACCCCAACCCCCATGTGTTTTATTTATTTATTTATATTTTTTGGGTTTATGGTTTTTGGGTCACACCCGCCAGTGCTCAGGGGTTACTCCTGGCTCTATGCTCAGAAATCGCTCCTGGCAGGCTCAGGGGACCATATGGGATGCCGGGATTTGAACCACTGACCTTCTGCATGAAAGGCAAACGCCTTACCTCCATGCTATCTCTCCAGCCCCGTGTTTTATTATTTTTATTCAGTTGCATTCACTATAATATTTATCACGCACACTTTTTTCTGTTTATTTTTGGGCCACATCCCATGATGCTCAGGGTTACTCCAGGCTCTGCACTCAGAAATTGCTCCTGGCAGGCTTGGGGGACCATAGAGGATGCTGAGGTTCAAACCTGGTTCTATTCAGGGTTGGCCACATTAAAGGCAAACTGCCCTGCCACTGTGTTATCACTCTGGCCCCTCAGTCCCAAAGCATGTGATTCTAGAGCCTAGGCTTTGGGAAGACATGGGGGGAAGCCTGGGACCCTAAATCCTGGGGTTTCCTCTCAGTCCCCCTCCCATACACACGTGAGCCCTAGGCCCCAACAGGGTTGCTTGAGCCTCGCAGGGCTCATCCCTTCCTCCCTCCCTTGCTTCATGGGACCATGTGCCAGATATGGTGAGTCCACAAGTTTCTGCACCTCTGTGTACCCCTGAACCCCCTTCTCCCCTGTACCCACGGCCCATACTGAATCTCTGTGTTTGCTCAGAACCCAAGTAGTGGGATTTGGGTGATAAGCTCAGGCCTCTGACCACGGATGGCTGCATCTGAATCCAGCACCATCACTTGGGGTGAATTCTCTCACTTTTGTTTCTTTGGTTGGTTGGTTGGTTGGTTGGTTGGTTGGTTGGTTGGTTGGTTGGTTTCTGGCGGTGCTCAGGGCTTACTCCTGGCTCCGTGCTCAGGGACTCCTCCTGAGGCCTGAGAAACAGTCCAGCAGGTTGGAGGTTTGCCTTGTGCGCAGCTGACCTGATCGATCCCCAGCACCCCATGTTTTTCCTCAAGCTCCACCTGAACGCTGAGCCAGGAGTTAACTCCTGAGCACCCACCAATGACAGGTCGCCAAACAAACAAAATCAAATGAGTTTGGCCAGGCGCAAGGCAAGCCCTCTGCCCAATGTTTGGCCAGACCCTCTCACCATTTTGGGTGGCTTAGTTTTCCCTTTTGCAAAAAGATGCCTGAAGAGCAACCCCACAGCAGTGACAAGTCTTGAAGGGAGGCTATGCCTTTATCCAGCAGGAGTGCAGGGCCTTGGGGGTCAAGTCAAAGACAAAGACTACCTCTCTGTGAGTGGAGGGGAAGGAAGTGAACAAGGAGAGAGGGAAGAGGCTTCAGCTGCCCTCCCCAGCCCTCCCCTAAGCAGAAGTTCAGTCAAGGCTTGCAGCGCTTTCTACCTGGCCGCCCAGGGTCTGAACGTCCTTTGAGAGCGGGTGCCCGCCAACCATGGGCAAGCTGGAAGCGCTCAGCTGGCACGAGTCAGCCCCCAGAATTATGCTCTTCCCTCTCCTGTCTCCACTGCACTCCAGAGACCCCGAAAGCCATCAGCAGGGGACCAGGCATCTCAACTGGCCTCTGTGCTCAGGGATCCCTCTCGGGGTGGTGCCGGGGATGGAACCCTGACGGGGCACATGCTGGGCAAGAGCTGCCCCCACTGCACCATGGCTCTGGGCCCCAAGCCGGGTCCTCGCCTGCCTCTGAAGAGCCCCAGGGAGCCCGCTCAGCCCAGCCCGAAGGGTGATGCCGGCGTTAATGAGCATTTGCTCCGTTGACAGGAACCAGTTCGAAGCCCTTTGACTAGGGCAACTCACTGAGGCTGAAAACAAGCCCTGCGATGGCTGGAGAGTGCTAGTCACGCTTTATAGAGGAGGAAACAGAGAGGAGGAAAGAGACCAGGGAATTGGCCTCCCGGCCACACTGTTTCTATGCGGTGGAGTTGGGATTCTTTTACTTTGGGGGAGGGTTGGATTGGGGGGGCACATCCAACAGTGTTCAGCGGTTATTTCTGCACTCAGAAATCAACCCTGGTTGGGGCCAGTGCGGTGGCATTAGAGGTAAGGTGTCTGCCTTGCCAGCGCTAGCCTAGGAAGGACCGCGGTTCGATCCCCCCGCGTCCCATATGGTCCCCCCAAGCCAGGGGCGATTTCTGAATGCATAGCCAGGAGGAACCCCTGAGTGTCACCAGGTGTGGCCCAAAAACCAAAAAAAAAGAAATCACCCCTGGCAGGCTCCGGGAGTCATGTTGGATGCAGGGAATCAAACCTGGGTCCTTCCTGGGTCAACCGCATGCAAGGCAAACATCCTTCTGCTGTGCTATCTCTCTGGCCCCAGATTCTAATCTCCAGGGTCTGGATCCAGAACTCATCCTCAGCAGCAGACACGTGTGATGAGGGGTGAGGATTAACTAACGTGGACAGCCGCTGGGTAGGCAGAAGGTTGAATGGAGAGAAGACAAAATGGTCACTTCAGTGGGAACGGACCAGATGACCGAATGCAAGAATGAGAGAAAGGGGGCTGGCGAGGCGGCGCTAGAGGTAAGGTGTCTACCTTGCAAGCGCTAGCCAAGGAAGGACCTCGGTTCAAACCCCCGGCGTCCCATATGGTCCCCCCAAGTCAGGGGCAATTTCTGAGCGCTTAGTCAGGAGTAACCCCTGAGCATCAAAATGGGTGTGGCTGAAAAAAACAAAAACAAAACAAAAACAAAAACAAAAAAGAATGAGAGAAAGCCGTAGTAGCACACAGTAAGAGGTTTCTCTTGCATCTCGTGTGGTCAACCTCCTGAGCGCCACTGCCCAAAACCAAACAAAAATAAAAACTGACTGAAATCCAACAGCAGACAGGCATTTTTTTTTTTTTTTGGTTTTTGGGCCACACCCGACGGTGCTCAGGGGTGACTCCTGGCTGTCTGCTCCGAAATAGCTCCTGGCAGGCACGGGGGACCATATGGGACACCGGGATTCGAACCAACCACCTTTGGTCCTGGATCGGCTGCTTGCAAGGCAAACACCTCTGTGCTATCTCTCCGGGCCCAGCATTTTTTGTTTGTTTTTTGGGGTCACACCTGGCGGGGCTTAGGCATTACCCCTAACTCTGTGCTCAGAAGTCACTTCTGGGGCCCGGAGAGATAGCACAGCGGCATTTGCCTTGCAAGCAGCCGATCCAGGACCAAAGGTGGTTGGTTCGAATCCCGGTGTCCCATAGGGTCCCCCGTGCCTGCCAGGAGCTATTTCTGAGCAGATAGCCAGGAGTAACCCCTGAGCAATGCCGGGTGTGACCCAAAAACCAAAAAAAAAAAAAAAAAGAAGTCGCTTCTGGCAGGCTTGGGGGACCCTATGGGATGCCGGGAATCAAACCTGGGTCTGTCCTGGGTCAGTTGCATGCAAGGCAAACGCCCTACCATTGTGCTATCTCTTCAGCCACACTATTTTTGGGGGTGGGTGGGTGAGGACACTACACCCAGCAAGACTCAGGGTTTACTCCTGGCTCTGAACATCCAACCCTATGGGATGTCGGGGACCAAACCCAGGTCAGCTGCGTGCAAGGCCAATGCCCTCCTCCTGGCTCCTTCCTGGGCTTAGCTTTGTCCTTCCCCGAGAGCCACAGGGACAACATCAGGGCAGGAGAGTTCGGGGTGACGTCAGGCTTGTCAGCTCAGGACCTTCCTCTTTGCTTCGAGGCCTCCCCTGTAAAAGCCCAGCAGCCACTGGAGCTTGGAGGCCTGACACGCAGACACAGTTCTTTGAGGTGGAGACTCAGGCCTGGGGCTTCGTCCTTTCATCTGTGGGCACCGGGATTCCCAGATGGCTTCTGGGTGCCACCTCCTTCACCACGCCTGGCCTGACCTCCCAGACACTTCCTTTGGACATTTTTTAAATTTTCTTTCTTTCTTTTTTTTTTTTTTTTTTTGGTTTTTGGGCCTCACCCGTTTGACGCTCAGGGGTTACTCCTGGCTATGCACTCAGAAATCGCCCCTGGCTTGGGGGGACCATATGGGACACCGGGGGATCGAACTGCGATCCGTCCTACACTAGAGCTTGCAAGGCAGACACCTTACCTCTAGCGCCACCTTCCCGGCCCCTTCTTTCTTTCTTAGGTTTTTTTTTTTTTTTTTTTTTTTTGGTTTGGGGCCACACCCTGTGACGCTCAGGAGTTACTCCTGGCTCTGCACTCAGAAATCACTCCTGGCTTGGAGGACCATATGGGACACTGGGAGATGGAACCATACTCTCTACCGCTTGCTCCACCATTCTTTGGACATTTTTCAGGCTTCATACTCCTCACTGCAGAGCGGCCGTGGCTGAACTTGCACTGGTGTTGCGCCGTATTCCACCCTGTCTGGGCTTGTGGCTGTTTAACTGCTGTTTCCTTTTTTTTTTTTTTTTTTTTTATGAGGGATAGACAGCACCCAGCCCTGGGGATATGGAGTGAGGGAGAAATGCACAGCTGGGCTGGAGTTCTGGAAGTCTTGAAGGCTTCTTGGAACCCAAAACCCCCCAGGAAGACTGTGTAAAGCAAGGAATTTTGAAATTCTAACAGTTCTGACTCTCTGGATTAGAGCCCCGAGGCCAGACAATGAGCTGAGTGGGCAAAGGCCAGCAGGCCCGGCCAGGCCTTTTCTCTGCCTTGGGCAAGGCACATTCCTCTTTAGGCCCTTGGCATTGAGGTTTCTCTCTGTAAAAGGTGGGTTTGGTGGGGCCAGAGCAAAGCGCAGAGGGTAGGGCTTTTGCCTTGCACAGGGCGGACCCTGGTTCAATTCCCATCATCCCAGGGATCATAGCCCAGAAACCAAAAGCCAAAAAACCAAACCAACAAACAAAAAAGGTGGGTTTGAGTAAGTTGGAGTTGGAAAGATAGCACAGTGGTAGGGTGTTTGCCTTGCATGTGGCCGACCCAGGACTGACAGTGGTTCAATCCCCAGGATCCCATTGTAGTGCCCCGAGCCTGCCAGGAGCAATTTCTGAGCTCAGAGCCAGGTGTAACCTGTGCCACCAGGAGTGGCCCAAAAACAGAAAAACAAAACAAAACAAAACATAAACAGGGGGGCCCGGAGAGATAGCACAGCGGCGTTTGCCTTGCAAGCAGCCGATCCAGGACCAAAGGTGGTTGGTTCGAATCCCGGTGTCCCATAGGGTCCCCCGTGCCTGCCAGGAGCTATTTCTGAGCAGACAGCCAGGAGTAACCCCTGAGCACCGCCGGGTGTGGCCCAAAAACCAAAAAAAAAAAAAAAAAAAAACAGGAATGGCTCTTGAGTGCAGAGCCAAAAACTAAAACAAAAGTAGATTTAGACGGTCTGAAAATTCAAGCAAAGGGACTCAGATTTCCTGGTCCAAAATTTCAACCCTGACACTTAGCAGCTCCTGGACCCTGAGGAAGAAACTGGTTTCACTAAGCCTCAGTTGTTTCCCCATCTGCAAATTGGGGTTGACAAAAAAAACCCATCTCGGGGGCTGGAGAAATAACATGGAGGTATGCATGCAGAAGGTCAGTGGTTCGAATCCCAGCATCCCATATGGTCCCCTGAGCCTGCCAGGAGTGATTTCTGAGTGTAGAGCCAGTAGTAACCCCTGAACACTGCCAGGTGTGACCCAAAAACCAAAAAAAAAAAAAAAACAAAAAACAAAAAACATCTTGGATGATGCCTAGCATGGTGCTGGTACAAAGTAAATGATAGTTTTTGGGCCAGAGCGATAGCACAGCAGTCGAGCGTTTGCCTTGTATGCAGCCAACCCCGGATGGACCCAGGTTCGATTCTTAGCACCAACAGGAATATCTCTGAAAGAAGAACATGGAGCAAGTCCGGAGGATTGCCAGATGTGGTCCCTCCCCTCCCAAAATAAAAGACCTAACAAAAAAGAAATAAATTCTCACAGGCCAGATGACTAAATATGAACAGCGAGTGAAAGTCTTTGGGTGGAACCATGGTGGGTTTTAGACTTTCAACAGTATTTTACTCTGTATTTTATAATGAACCAGAAAACATTATCACAGATATCGAGAAAGTGTCTCCAATTGCCTTTAGTCACAAAACATAATCCCTGGTCTTCATCAACAAGGAGGAAAAGCAGTCTAAGAACGCATGGTTGTGGGGCCTGAGAGACAGCGGGAAGGACGTTTGCCTTGTAAGTGACCGACCCAGCTTCCATCCCCGGCATCCCATATGGTCCCCCGAGCCTGCCAGGAGCGATTTCTGAGCGCAGAGCCAGGAGGAACCAGTCAGGGCTGCCGGATGTGGCCAAAAAACATCCTTGCACCTCCAAACTGTTCCACGTCCAAGTCTGCTGAGAATCTTTCAGGACTTTGTTCCATAGCAGGTAATTGCCACCAAGGCCTGCCCGGGCCTTAGGCCGACCCTCCTGCTCTGCAAATGCAGGCCCTGCCCTGGAGGCTGGAGACCTCCCTCGCAACCCACGGGTGGAGTCTGGGGGCGCCTCCCTCCCTCACCCCTCCTCTGCCCGCTTTCTCCTGGAGTAATTAAGAGTGAAATCCTCCTCCGTGACCCCGGTGCTCCCGGCCAGGGCTGATTTACACATGAAAGGTCTGTGCAGGCCTGGGCTGGGCTTTCTCCTTTTCACGTCCACCATGAGGAGCGGCCTATAAATAAAACCTCTCTGAGAAACAAGAGGCTTCAAAAAAGTGTGTGTGTGTGTGTGTGTGTGTGTGTGTGTGTGTGTGTGTGTGTGTGTGTGTGTGGTGTCTCCGACCCAATAACAGCTGGTGTTTATTGAATACTTTCTTTCTTGGTCACATCAGCCTTTGGAAAGAACATAATTGACCCTATTTTATAGACGAAGAAACTGAGGTGCAGAGCAGAGACTAACCCAAGGTCCCAGGGAATTAATTCCAGGGAAAGCGCTTGAAGTTGAATGAGCCTTAGGAGGGGAAAAAAAGTTCTGTAATTCGGGGCCAGAGTGATAGCACAGTGGGGAGGGCATTTGCCTTGCGTTGCAGCCATCCTGGTTCAGCCACTGGCCTCCCATGGGGTCCCCCCACAGCCTGCCAGGAGTGATTCTGAGTCCAGAGGCAGGAATTCTGGTTGTGGCCCCAAGACAAAAACAGAAGCCAACAAATGAAAAACATTCTGCATCACAGCCTGGAGTAAATCAACAGCAGCTAATCTCCAGCATCCAATATGGTTCCCTAAACCCACCCGGAGTAAGCCCTAAACCAAGTGCCCAAGTGCCTTCACAAGAAGAAAAAAAGAGGGGGGCAGAGTAATAGCACAGTCGCAGGGTGCCTTGCATGTGCTTTGCACATGGATAACCCAGAAGGGACCTGAGTCCAATCCCAGCATCCCATATGATCCCCAGAGCCTGCCAGGAGCCATTTCTGAGCACAGATCCAGGAGGAACCCCTGAACCTCACTGGGTGTGGCCCAAAACCCGAGAGAGAGAGAGAGAGAGAGAGAGAGAGAGAGAGAGAGAGAGAGAGAGAGAGAGAGAGAGAGAGAAGGACATATTCAGCATCTAACTCATAAAAGGGTAAAATAATACAGCAGGTAGGGAGGGCACTTGCCTTTCACACAGCTGGATCACCCAGGTTGGATCTGTGGCATCCCATATGATCCCCATTACGCAGTAGCTATTCCTGAATGCAGAGCCGCTGTGACACCACCCTCCCCCACCCCCAGCATCACCCAGTATGGCTTTGCACCCAAGAATACGTTTTCAGGTCCCAAGACTGAAAAGAAGAGATGTTTTTATTTTTGCACTTGTTTTTCATGTGAGGCCCTGGATTCAGTCCCACCTATACACCACATACAAACATACACTCTAGGGCCCTGGAAAAGCTTGAAGGGCTGAGCACATATGTGCTTTGCATGCAGAGGCCTTGGTTTGATACCTGGTCCCCAAGATACCCCCAAGTGACCCCCAAACTTGAAGGAGTAGCCTTTGAGCAGCACCAAATTTAGTTAAAGCTGTATTCCCTCAGTAAATGAATTAAAATTAAGGTTAAAAATAAAACAGAGGCCAGAATGATAGCATGGTGGTAGGGTGTTTGCCTTGCATGTTGCCTACCCAGGAATGACCCGAGTTCGCTCCCTGGCATCCAGTATGGTCCCCTGAGTCTACCAGGAGCGATTTCTGAGCACAGAGCCAGGAGTAACCCCTGAGAGCCACCAGATGTGGCCCCAAAACAAACAAAAAAAATTTGGGATCAAAGAGATATCACAGTGAGTGATACCTGGGCTTGCTCTGGGCTCAATTCCCTGCATCCCACATGGTACCCCAAAACCCTCTAGGCATGATCCTTGAACAAAACCACTAGTCATCCCCAAGCATGAAGTCCCCAAATAAACAGATTCGACAAATCAAAAGCGAAATCAAGTCAAAGAGAATGGCAGGCGGGCAGGCCTTTTCTCTAGCAAAGTTTATCTCTCCATCGGCTCCTGTCCTCCGGAAACGTGGCAAGAAGCTGCATAGATTGAAATAAAATGTCGATGAAGTACTGATCCTTTCTTCGTCCAAACGAGGTGACACAGAGGAGACTGGAAGGGGAACTTTTTCTCCCCATCAGCTCCCAAGCCACCTCCTCCCAGACGCCCTCCAGCCTTCCAGCCACCCTCCCACTGTCACCAGGGGATCAGTTACCTCCTCTGAACTCCCCCAGAGCCGGATTGAATTCCCGGCCACACACTGCTGGGACAGTGCAGTGTTCAGTGCTTTCTGTCAGGCCACCATCGGTCTCTCTGCTGTAGGATATTATGGGCCTATGCAGTTTGTCCTGCAGTGCCTGGAACAGAACCGGTGAACGGCCGATGTCTTCATCGACACCTGTTTATTCGCTCTGGTCCGGGTCCACAGCGAAATCCTGCCCTCTGGAGCTGGGTGAGGCAGGAGGCAGCAAGAAGGGGTGGGGGCCCTAGGGACAGCTCCCCGAAAATCCCGGGTGCAGCCGAGATATCTTGCACCCTGGAAAGCCCCGACTTTCAGAAAACAAGCCTGCTGTGACCTCCGCAGGAAATCCAAGCTGTGTTGCCTCCCCCTCCTGGGTCAGGGGTGCAGTGCGGTGCGGGAGAACCAGCCAGATTCTGGAGGACAGATGGTTTGGGGGTGGGGGAGACGGGCCCCAACCCGAGACCCGCTGATCTGCATCTGTTTGAAGGCTGGGTGGGAAGTGGGGGCCCTTGGATGCAGTGAAGCCTGTTTCTCACTGTTGCAAAGTCCTACAAGCCCTCTCTGGCTGTAGGTCTGTGTGTGGGGACGAGGGACAAGGCACTAGTGAAGTCAAAGTCTGTGTCTTTGGGTAGAGCTGTTTAGAGATATTTTTAACCCCCAAATATTGTATTTTCCCAAAAAACAAACAAATGGGCCGGATAGACAGCATGGAAGTGGGGCGTTTGCCTCACATGCTGAAGGATGGTGGTTCAAATCCTGGCATCCCATATAGTCCCCTGAGCCTGCTAGGAGCAATTTCTGAGTGTAGAGCCAGGGGTAACCCCTGAGCACTGGCGGGTGTGACCCAAAAACCAAAAAAAAAAAAAAAAAAAAGAGTTTGATCCCCAGCATCCCATATAGTCCCCCAAGTCTGCCAGGAATAATTCCTGAGCACAGAGCCAGGAGTAATCCCTGAGCACTACTGGATGTGCCTCTCCCAAATATCAATCTTTCTGTGTGTGTGTGTGTGTGTGTGTGTGTGTGTGTGTGTGTGTGTGTGTGTGTGTTGGGTCACACCCAGTGAAGCTCAGGGCTTACTCCTGGTTCTGCACTCAGGAGTTATTCCTGCAGTGCACAGGAGGCCATACTGGACGCCAGGGTTTGAACCCGGGTTAGCCAATGCCAGGCAAGTGCCTTCCCCACTGTGCTATGGCTCCAGCCCAATATTTTTTCCTTTCTCTTCCAAATGTTTTTCAAGCAGAGTTGCCCCTGCTTGGTTCCTAATATTGGGAACCATCCCTAACAGTAATGGGCCCTGCTGCACGTCACGAGCTCAAGTCCTCTGCCTTGGTTATAGTTTCACAATCACCTTCTGTTTTGTTTTATTTTGTTCTTGGGTCACACTTGGGTGACGCTCAGCTGTTCCTCCTGGCTCTGTACTCAGAAATCACTCCTGGCAGGGTCCGGGGACCATCTGGGATGCCGGGGATCAAACCTGACAGGTTGGCCAAATGCAAGTCAAACACCCTCCCTGGTGCTTTATGCTCCAGTCCCCCAGAGGGTCAAGTTTTTGTTAGTTTTTTTTTATTTGTTTTCTGTTTGTTTTGGGGCCACACCTGGTGGTGCTCAGAGGTTACTCCTGGCTCTGCACTCTGAAATTGTTCCTGGCAGGTTCAAGGGACCATATGGGATGCCAGATATTGAACCCATGTTGGTCCAGGTTGGCAGAGTGCAAGGCAAACTCCCTCCCACTGTGCTATCACTCTGGACCCCCCAAAGGGTCAAATTTTAACTGCACCAGCAGCATAGTCCCCAGGGGGCAACTTCAAAAACACATTCCTGGCCCCAATCTAAATTTTTTTCTTTTTTTGGCTTTTGGCTTTTGGGCCACACCCTTCGGTGCTCAGGGGTTCCTCCTGGCTGTCTGCTCAGAAATAGCCCCTGGCAGGCATGGGGGACCATATGGGACACTGGGATTCGAACCAACCACCTTAGGTCCTGAGTCGGCTGCTTGCAAGGCAAATGCCACTGTGTTCTCTCTCCAGCACTCCCAATCTGAATTTCTGAGGTAGTAAGACCCATTGGAGTTGAAGAACCTGCATTTTGAGCTGGGAGAGTTGGTTTGAGGTACCACATGCAACATTGCTCAGGGGCTACTCCTGGTTCCATGCAACCTGCTCCTGGTGGTTCTTGGGGGCCACATGGGGTCAGAGAGCAAATACAGGCCTCCCTCATCCAGCCACTCAGATGACCTACCCAGCCCAGAACACGCATTTCTTTTTGCTTGTTGATTGGTTTTGCTTTGGGGGTCACACCCTGCGGTTTGGGGGACCTTTGGGGGGTGCCAGAGATAAAATTCAAGTGGCTAAAAAAAAAAATCCAACTGGCTTTGCATGAGGCAAGTGCCCCGCCCTCTATATTAGCTCTCCAGTGCCCAGAATTTGCTTTTCTGCTAAGAATAGAGATGGTGGGCCGGAGAGATAGCATGGAGGTAGGGCGTTTGCCTTTCATGCAGGAGGTCATCGGTTCAAATCCCGGCGCCCCATATGGTCCCCTGTGCCTGCCAGGAGCAATTTCTGAGCCTGGAGCCAGGAATAACCCCTGAGCACTGCCAGGTGTGACCCAAAAACCAAAAAAAAAAAAAAAAAAAAAAAAAGAATAGAGATGGTGCTTGATCTTAGTCAAAAAGGCCAGAGAAGGAACAGAATTTGCATTTCTGTTTTTTTTTTTTTTTTGGCCACACCCGTTTGATGCTCAGGGGTTATTCCTGGCTAAGCGCTCAGAAATTGCCCCTGGCTTTGGGGGACCATATGGGATGCCAGGGGATGGAACCGCGGTCCTTCCTTGGCTAGCGCTTGCAAGGCAGACGCCTTACCTCTAGCGCCACCTCACCGGCCCCAGAATTTGCATTTCTGACAAGTTCTTGGATGAAGTAGCTGAGACAGGACTGGGAGCCGGGCGCCCTTAAGAACTCGGCTAGTAGGAAGATTCCTTGGCCGCCATGATCCCAACTGAGCGTGTCCTGTCACGTCTGGCCGCTTACAATGGGCTCAATTCAAGGCGGTGAAGTCCAGAGCAGTTCAGTTAGTAGTTGGCATCTGGGATTCTCTATTCCTTTTTGCTTTGGTTTGGTTTTGGGGCCACACCTGGTGGATGGCGCTCAGAGGCTCCTGGCTCTGTGCTCAGAAATCACTCATGGGAGGCTTAGGGGACCAATGGGATGCCGGGCATAGAATTAGAGTCGGTCGCCTGCAAGGAAAATGCCCTACAACTGTGATATTTCTCCAGGCCCTGATTCTATTTTTTGTTTGTTTGTTTGTTTTGTTTTTGGATCACAACCAGCAGCGGTCAGGGGTTAATCCTGGCTCTATGCTCAGAAATCGCTCCTGGCAGGCTCAGGGGACCATATGGGAAGCTGGGATTCAAACCAACGTCCTTCCGCATGCAAGGCAAACACCCTACCTCCATGCTATCTCTCTGGCCCCTAATTCTATTTTATTTATTTATTTATTTATTTATTTATTTATTTATTTATTTATTTTTTGGTTTTTGGGCCACACTCGTTTGACACTCAGGGTTTACTCCTGGCTATGCGCTCAGAAATTGCCCCTGGCTTGGGGGAACCATATGGGATGCCGGGGAATCGAACCATGGTCTGTCCTACGCTAGCACTTGCAAGGCAGACACCTTATCTCTAGCGCCACCTTCCCGGCCCCCAGATTCTATTTTTTTAATGAATTTCTTTTTTCTTTCCAGAACCTTCAGGGCTGGAGAGATATACTACAGCACGTAAGACACTTGTCTTGCATATAGCTAGTGCAGGTCTAGGTTCAATTCCTGGCATCCCATATGGTCCC
This sequence comes from Suncus etruscus, assembly GCF_024139225.1. Taxonomy (NCBI): domain Eukaryota; kingdom Metazoa; phylum Chordata; class Mammalia; order Eulipotyphla; family Soricidae; genus Suncus; species Suncus etruscus. Next base: position 1,080,883 of record NC_064849.1, on the reverse strand, counting down.
CCAAGCCTGCCAGTAATTTCTGAGAGTAGAGCCAGGGGTAACCACTGAAGGCTTCTGGATGTGGCCCAAAAACTGAAAAATAAGTAAATAAATACTTTCATCCATTCTAAGGCTGTAACAATAATAATAATAATAATAATAATAATAATAAAGTTTAAAGGGCCAGAGATATAGTACAGGGGGTAGAGAGCTTGTTTTGCACACAGTCGACTCAGGTTCCATCCCTGGCATCCCAGAGGGTTTTCTCAGACCTGCCAGGAGTGAGTGATTCCTGAGCACAGAGCCAGGAGCAAGCCCAGAGCAATGCTGGGTGTTGCAGAAACAAAACAAAAGAAAAGAACTTGAAAATATCAGAAAACAGAAAGGACAGAACCTGCCTAGTCCCATCACCCTGGGACCTAAGTTTTCATGTGCGGGACCTGGCTGCACAGTGTGAGCACTCGTGGGAGTGCTCCTCATCCCATTGGAACAGGCTACAACACACTCTGCCTTGTCCTCTGAGGAACGAGCGTAGCAGCAGGTGAAAGTCTCCTTGGACCAGTCCCTGACTGCAGCTACAAGGGATGGTTGCTGACCTGGAGTAAGAGGAGGTAGTTTGGGGCCGGTGAGGTGGCGCTAGAGGTAAGGTGTCTGCCTTGCAAGCGCTAGCGTAGGATGGACCACGGTTTGATCCCCCGGTGTCCCATATGGTCCCCCCAAGCCAGGGGCGATTTCTGAGCGCATAGCCAGGAGTAACCCCTGAGCATCAAACAGGTGTGGCCCCCCCAAAAAAAAAAGAAAACAAAAAACAAAAAAAGAGGAGGTAGTTTTCTCCTCACTTTCTTTTTGGTCACACCTGGCGGGACTCAGGGGTTCCTCCTGGCTCTGCACTCAGAAATCGCTCCTGGCTGGCTTGGGGGACCATACTGGATGTCAGGAATCAAACCCGGGAGTCAGTCCTGGGTCAGCCGTGTGCAAGGCAAAAGCCCTACTGCGCGCTATCGCTTCGGCCCCATCCCTCACTTTCTTTTATGGAATCATATATCATCAGAGACGAAATAATGGAATAGGAACACTGGAATGTCTATACACACAGAGGCTTGGAAAGACTCAAAGTTAAGAGAGGGGAGTCGGAAGGATAGCACAGTGTGGAGGGCATTTGCATTATGCGTAGCCAACCTGGTTCAATTTCTAGCATCCCAGAGAGTCCCCCGAGCCTGCCAGGAGCAATTTCTGAGTACAAGACCAGGAGTAACCCTTGAGGGCCCCCCAGGTGTGGCCAAAAACCAAAGATAAATAAATAAATATTTAAATTTAGGGGTCAGAGCGATAGCACAGCAGTAGGCCATTTGCCTTGCACACAGCCAACCCAGGACAGACCCAGGTTCAATCCCGGGCATTCCATATGGTTCCTCCGAGCCTGCCAGGAGTGACTCTTGAGCGCTGCTGGGTGTGGCCCCAAAATAAAAAACAAAAATTAATGATCACGCTAGCAAAATCCAGAATTTTCTGATCATGACTGGGGCCCAAGCTTAGTTCCTGAGAGTTTCATCTCATGCATCTCTTTCCATCTTGGGATGCAACTAGGCTGTCATCTCTCTGTTGCAGATGAGAAAACAGCTTAGAGAAGCTCCAGAACGTGGTCATTGTCACCCACTTAGGAACAAGGGTCTTGGTTTCCCCTTGTGGACTGTGGCCTCCAGGTCCTACCCATCGTGCCCCAATTCCACTCGAGTTTGCACAGACAGCCCCTGCCCCTCTCTGGATCCCATTCAAGTTTTTTTTTTTTTTTTTTTTTTTGTTTTTTTTGGTTTTTGGTTTTTGGGCCACACCCGGCGGGGCTCAGGGGTTACTCCTGGCAGTCTGTTCAGAAATAGCTCCTGGCAGGCACGGGGGACCATATGGGACACCGGGATTCAAACCAACCACCTTAGGTTCTGGATCGGCTGCTTGCAAGGCAAACACCACTGTGCTATCTCTCTGGGCCCCCATTCAAGTTTTTGTTTGTTTGTTTGTTTGTTTGTTTGTTTTTTGGGCCACACCCGGCGCTGCTCAGGGGTTACTCCTGGCTGCCTGCTCAGAAATAGTTCCTGGCAGGCACGGGGGACCATATGGGACACCGGGATTCGAACCAACCACCTTTGGTCCTGGATCGGCTGCTTGCAAGGCAAACACCGCTGTGCTATCTCTCCGGGCCCTGTTTTGTTTTGTTTTTGGACCATACCTGGTGGCTTTCAGGTTACTCCTGGCTCTGTGCTCAGAAATTGCTCCTGGCAGGCTCAGGGACCAGATAGAATGCTGGGGATCAAACCCAGGTTCATCCTGGGTTGGAAGTGTGCAAGGCAAACACCCTACAGCTGTGCTATCTCTCCTGCCTGTCCTGACAGGGTATTAACACCTTTCTGAACACTTGCTAATCTCAACTATAAACCAGGATAACTAAGGCTTAGTGTTGGCTTTTATTGCTGTTGTTGTTTTTTGATTTGTTTTTGTTTTGTTTTGTTTTGGTCACACCCGGCAGCCCTCAAGGGTTCCTCCTGGCTCTACACTCAGAAATTGCTCCTGGCAGGCTCGGGGGACCCTATGGGATGCTGGGATTCGAACCACCGTCCTCCTACATGCGAGGCAAACACCCTACCTCCGTGCTATCTCTCTGGCCCCATAAAAAAAAAACAAAACAAATTTTATTAAAACACATTATGGCTGTCCAGAGTCCATACCTCCATGCCAGCATCCCTACCTCCTCCTGAGTGGGACTCAGGCTGCTCGCAGAAAACCTTCAGGCCCAAATCCCAAGACCTGATCCTCGTCCATGGCGCCAGGGTAGGGAACATGGGACAGTGTGGATCTCGCAAGTGGCCGACCTACGTCTGAGCCCAGCCTCCGAGCCCTGCCGGGAGTGATCCCTGAGCACAGCGCCAGGAGGAAGCCCTGAGCACTGCCTGGTGTGCCCCAAACCAGACACACACCAACAAAAGCATGCAGATTCTCAGAGGCTGGAGCAGGCCTGAGAATTATGACATCTTTATGTGTGTGAGGGCCGCACCTAGTGGTGCTCAGGGACTATTCCTGGCACAGTGCTCAGGGGCAGCTCCCAGCTATCACCTGTCAAATTCTCCCATGTAAAACTTACACTTCACTCACTGCATGTGATCACCAGACCTTCCGGGACCTGCATTTACATGCTCCCTGGGGGAGCACAGACTTAAAGCCCTGGGAATCTGGGGGGAGGAGGTGGGGCCAGGTCTTTCACATCGAGGAAAGCTTTCTCTGTAGGAAGTGGGTTGTCAGGGAAGGCTTCTTGGAGGAGGGGGCCTAAGAAATTGCTTCTGGCAGTCTTGGTATTGGGGGACCATATGAAATGCTAGGATTGAATCTGGGTCCTTCCTGGGTTGTCCGCATGCAAGGCAAACACCCTACCGCTGTGCTATCACTCCAGACCCCCATAAAGTGTTTATTTAAGCACTGTGGACACAAAAATGTTCGTAGGGGAGGATTCAGGAGTTGTTCTGTAGACAGAATAAATTTCCCTACCCAAGGCTCAGGAGAGTACCTGGCTCGGCCCGACATAAGCCAACCTCTCTGCCTCTCCAGGAATGAGGAGCAGCACAGAGGGCAACAGACCAGACCGAGGGCTACGAAAAAGAAGGGAGAGCCGGTGGAATCGATCCTTCAACGGGAGCAACAGAACCAACTGCCGAGGATTGACACTGAGCCCGGCTGTATTCGCTCGAAAAACAAAGCAACGGAGCCGGAGATTGCACAGCCAGGAGAGTGTTGGCCAACCCGGGTTTGATCCCCAGCATCCCACATGGTCCCCAGAGCCTGCCAGGAGTGACTCCTGAGCGCAGAGCCAGGACTAAACCCTGAAATCTGCCGAGTAGGGACCAAAAACAAGTAAATAAATAAATAAATAAATAAATAAATAAAGTGAGGACAACTTTGCATGTGCAGCTCCCGGCAGTACATGGTCCCTTGAGCACTCCCAGAAGTAACCCACAGCAACGAGCTAGGAGTAGCCTCTGGGCACGGCCAGGTGTGTTTCCACAACAAAAACAAAGAAATAAGCCCCCCAAAAAACCAGCATGTTTAGCTCAGAATGAAACTCAGTGGTGAAGAGCCCGTTCTGTGTGCTTGGGGTCCCATGTGTGTTCCCTGGTACCCAAGACACATCTACAGGTATAGGGAAAAAACAATCATACTCAGGTACTAATTTTGCTTCTTTTTGTGGGAAGAGGGGCACCCCTGATAGTGCTCAGGTGTTGCTCCTGGCTCTACACCAGGGATCACTCCTGATCCACTGTGCTAGCTCTCAAATCCTGGAAAATAACCTTTTTATTGGGGGGGGGGGCACACTCAGCGGCACTCAGGGGGTCCTCCTGGCTCTGTTGTAAGAAATCGCTCTTGGGCCCAGAGAGATAGCACAGCGGTGTTTGCCTTGCAAGCAGCCGATCCAGCACCCAAGGTGTTGGTTGGTTCGAATCCCGGTGTCCCATATGGTCCCCCGTGCCTGCCAGGAGCTATTTCTGAGCAGACAGCCAGGAGTAACCCCTGAGCACTGCCGGGTGTGGCCCAAAAACCAAAAAAAAAAAAAAAAAAAAAAGAAATCGCTCTTGGCAGCTTGGGAAACCAGATGGGATGCCAGGGATCGAACCCGAGTCCATCCTGAATTGGCCGTGGGCAAAGCAAATGCCCTACCTTTATGCTACCACTTCGGCCAGACTCTTGACCATGGCAAGTGAGGAAAGCGACTCCACATACAGTGCTCAGCAGCTGCAGAGACCCTGAGGAAGAAATGACGCCGTCTTGCTCCAGGAATTAGAGAAAGCAGATACTGCTGGGTTGTCACAAAGGAGAAGACGGAAAAAGCTAAACCAGGGTTCACTCTGACCTGGAATTTGTTTTCTGTTTTGTTTCGGTCACTCCCAACAGTACTCATTGGCAACTCCTGCCTTGGTGCTCGGGAGGATCATGTGGTGGTGGTTGTGGGGGATCAAATCCCTGCACCAAAGTTTTGAGCCATCTCCCAGGTTCCAGACAGAGCAGGAGGGCCCGGAGAGATAGCACAGCGGTGTTTGCCTTGCAAGCATCCGATCTAGGACCTTAGGTGGTTGGTTCGAATCCCAGTGTCCCATATGGTCCCCCGTGCCTGCCAGGAGCTATTTCTGAACAGACAGCCAGGAGGAACCCCTGAGCACCGCTGGGTGTGGCCCAAAAACCAAAACCAAAACCAAAAACAAAAAAAAAAAAACACAAAAAGACAGAGCAGGAACATTCTGGAACACTTAACTACTCCTGTTGTACAGTTGAGGGCAATTCTGCTGAGTGTCCATGAACTTGAACAGAAGCCCAAGTCTGACATAAGACGGAGAAGTCTTCACCACAGTGGGGTCTGAATAGACTACAGCCCCCAGTCATTTGTTCCAACCTGCCAACGTCACTCTGGGTTACAAAGAGTCAAGATCAAAGCTATGTGCTGTGGTAGGGCATTTGCCTTGCACGGACCCAGGTTCTATCCCTGTCATCCTGTATGGTCCCTAGAGCCTGCCAGGAGCGAATTCTGAGCACAGAGCCAGGAGAGATCCCTGAATGCCACCGGGTGTGACCCAAAAACCAAAAAAAAACAAAACCAAAAACAAAAAAATCCCAATGTTATGTGTGGAAGTAAGTTAGGGGTGAAGTGGGGGGAGCAAGAGACCTGTCTGAGTTTAGGCCTAGGAACACAACCCACCAATCAACAATCTCTCCCAAGCCTGGGCCCATGGGGGACCTTTCTCTCCAATTTCCTGCTAAGTCTGTTACTACAGACAGGCTTTCTTTGGCACCAGAAGAACAGTAGAACAATAGTAAAATCTTCGGTATAAAAGATTTCTCAGGCATCGGAGTGAACAGCACAGCAGGGAGAGCATTTTCCTGGCACATGGCCTACCCAGGTTCAATCCCCAGCATCCCATATGGTTCCCTGAGCCTACCAGAAGACATTTCTGAGCACAGATCCAGGAGCAATCCCTGAGCACTGCTGGATGCAGCCTAACAGCCAAACAGGGGCCTGAGTTTTAGGACAGTGGTAGGGTGTTTGCCTTGCATGTGGCTGACTGGGGCAGACCTAGGTTTGATGGGCATCCCATAGGGTCCCCCAAGCCTGCTAGGAGCAGTTTCTGAGCATAGAGCCAGGAGTATCCCCTGAGCACTATCCCTGAGTTTTTGGGTGTGTCCCAAAAACTAAACAAACAAATATGCAAGAAAATTCACTAAGGGGACTGGAGTAGATTGTTTGCTTTGTATATGGCTGACTCAGGTTTGATCCTTGGCATCCCATCTGATTCTCTGAGCCATGCCAGGAGTGATCCCTGAGCACAGTTAGGAGGAAGCCCTGAGCCTTGCTGGATGTGGCCCAAAAGCAAAACCAAAATATATGTTTTTTGGGGGGCCAGAACGATAGCACAGCAGGGAGGGCATTTACCTTGCATGCGGCCATCCTGGGTTCAATCCCCAGCATCCCATAGGGTTCCTGAGCCTGCCAGGAATAATTTCTGAGCACAGCACCAGAAGTAGCCCTAAAGTCTTCCAGGAATGGCCAAAAAGAAAACCAAAAAAGAACTTTTTTCCTAGAACAATCAGGATTATTACTCTGGAGCCTGCCACAAAGAGGAGTGGGATTTCGGCTGTATCTCTGCAGCACATAAAGTTGTGGGCAGGTCTGGGGTGGGATACCCGGAACCGGTAGCCTTCCAAGCATCATTTCTGGGCACCACTCGCTGCCCCCGGCGCAGCTCCGAGTGGTGCCAGGGTTGGCCCCGAAGCCACACTGCAAAGGAACAGACACTGAGGAGTGGCAGAGAGGCCATGTGGGAAAGTCTACACTGCCTGCAACAGACCAGCAAGGGGGCAGCAGTGAGGGATCAATCCGAGGCATCTTTAAGGTCTGGGGAGAGCATGGTGGGCACGCAACGTCCAGCGCGGCAGAAGATAAGTTTCCAGAGAACTTCTTCAGGCATAATTCACTTTGGGAGGCTGCTTGGAAGTGAAGACAGATGAGAAGAGAATCAGACTTTTTTTGTAGGGAAGGGGGTTTGGGCCACACCCAGTGGTGCTCAGGGGTTACTCCTGAGCTCAGAAATCACTGATAGCACAGTGGTAGAGCATTTGCCTTGCATGCAGATGAGCCAGGACAGACCCAGGTTTGATCCCTGGCATCCCGTATTGTCCCCGAGCCTTCCAGGAGTGATTTCTGAGTGCAGAGCCAGAAGTAACTCCTGAGTGCTGCCAGGTGTGACCAAAACAAACAAACAAACAAACAAACAAAAACCAAAAATATTATTCCTGGCAGGCTCAGGGAACCATGTAGGGGATCAAACCCAGGTCAGTCGTGTGCAAAGCAAACACCCTCCCCACTGCGCTATCGCTCCAGCCCCAGGAAACTAGAAAGACTCTTGAAGACTCTTAGGAACTGGGTGGATGATGGTGCCATTTCAAGGCCCCCTAAATCAATGCCAAGTGGTACCTCCAAATAGTTGTCTGTTACTTGGGGTGCAGAGTCAAGGGTGGGTCAGGGAGACAAGAGCATCACATGAGGACAGTGTCACATGCCCAGAGTGATGCAGCCCGGCTCGGGAGGCCAGGAAGGAGCAGAGAGATTTGGGTGGAAGAGACAGGAGGGGTAAAGGGACCGGGACAGCTGGAGCCAGCCAGGCTGAAGCTGTGACCACACGACACACTGCTTGGGGAAAAGGCCTGCATGGCTGACCCAGAAAGTGGGTGGCTGTGACATGGACAGGTCCACAAGCTAATTGGAGGAGACAGAGACGAGAAATCACAGCCACTGCTAGAAAACTTTTTGCGTTGGACAGAGACGGAGGGGAGTGTGTGAGAGGCTGTAAAACCAGGCACCCCTCTGAAGAATTTTTTTTGGTTTTTTGGTCACAACCGGCAGCACACAGAGGTTACTCCTTGCTCTGCACTCAGAATCACTTCTGGCAGGCTCAGGGGACCATGTGGGATGCTGGGATTTGAACCTGGGTCTGTCCCACGTTGGCCACATGCAAGGCAAACGCCCTACCACTGCGCTCTCTCTCTAGCCCCAAACTCTGAAGAATTCTCTGAACACTTCTTAGGGGACCTTTTTACAAGTAAAAGTGGGGGGCCAGAGCAGAGCACAGCAGGGAGGGTTTTTGCCCTGCACTTGGCTGATAGGGGGTTCGATCCCCAGCAACCTATATGGCACTTGGCTGATAGGGGGTTCGATCCCCAGCAACCTATATGGTCCCCCAAGCCTGCCAGGAGTGATTCCTGAGTGCAGAACCAAGAATAACCCCTGAGGTGCTGGAGAGATGGCACAGCGGTGGTACATTTGCCTCGCATGCAGCTGACCTGGGACAGACCCGGGTTTGATTCCCAGTATCCCATGTGGTTTCCAGAGCCTGCAGGAGCGATTTCTGAGCGCAGACCCAGTAGTAACCCCTGAGCATCACCAGGCGTGGCCCCAAAACCAAATAAATTTAAAATATAAAAAGAATAACCCCTGGGGCCGGAGAGATAACATGGAGGTAGAGCATTTGCCTTGCATGCAGGACAGTGGTTCAAATCCCGGCATCCCATATAGTCCTTCGAGCTTGCCAGGAGTGATTTCAGAGTGTAGAGCCAGGAGGAACCCCTGATTGATGCCGGGTGTGACCCAAAAACAAAAAAAAGAAACAAAACAAAACAAAAAAACCCTGAGCACCACCAAAAAACAAACAACCAAAAAGTGGGTGGCTAGGGAAGAGGGTAGGGAGAGACTTGGTTCTGTGTGTGTGTGTGTGTGTGTGTGTGTGTGTGTGTGAGAGAGAGAGAGAGAGAGAGAGAGAGAGAGAGAGAGAGAGAGAGAGAGAGAGAAAGAGAGACTTGATTTCCAGTTCCATGGTGATGATTATTAGAATGATGTTCTACGATCATTCAGGGAGATAACAAGCAGGGACGGTTGAAAGCAGGCCCTGAGGTGGGCTTGGTGGACTTGGACTGGCAACAGACCTGCCAGTTTTGATTTCTCTCTGCTCCTTTTCCTCAATGGAGAATGAGGACCTGAGCTCCTCCTGGGTTCTTGGGAGGCTTCTGAGAGATCATGTGGGCTGAAGGCTGCACTGCAGTCAGATGGGCCGTGGAGGCTATTAGTATTAATGGTTAATAAGGGTCAGAGAGAGGAGCTGAATGACTTGGACACACACACACACACACACACACACACACACACACACACACAACCAGAGGGTCAGGGAGGCCTCTGGGCTCAGCCACTCTGGCCTCTCCAGCAAGTAGAGACACTTAGCAAAAACCTCCCAACTGGGCCGGAGAGATAGCACAGCAGTAGGGATCCGGATCGATTCCCAGTATCCCACATGGGCCCCAGCCTGCCAGGGGCGATTTCTGAGCACAGAGCCAGGAGGAACCCCTGAGTGTTGCCAGATGTGGCCCCAAAACCAACCAATCAATCAATAAGTAAATAAAGTTTTTTTAAAAACAACCTCCCAACTCAGATCGAAGGAGCTATCGGGGCCTTGGTGCCTGTCATGTGTGAGGCTAAGATCTAAACCTGACCTCACACACAGCACACACTTTGATGTACCTTGGCACATGGGCTACTGGGGGCAGGGGAGGCCCGAGGGGTTTGACTCAGGGGCCCTGCACAAGTGTCCAGGGGCCAAGTTCTGAGTTTCAGAGGTGGGAATGGTCAGTCACGTGCTAAGGGCAGCGCTCTTTTTAGTTTGGGGCCACACCTGGCAGTACTCAGGGATCACTCCCGGCGGTGCTCCGGGGAGACCTCATGGGATGGGATGCGGGGGATTGAGCTCAGGTCAGCGGCATGCAAGGCAAGCAGCCTCTCTGCTGGACTATTGCTCCTGCGTTCAGGTTGGTTGGTTTTGGCCACACCCAGCTGTGCTAAGGGATCTTTCCAGGCCGGGCTTGGGGACCCCACGGGGAACTGGGGATCAAAACCGGTTGGCAGCTGTCTCTCTGGCACCTGCCCTATGAGCTGTGAAGACTTTAGGGCTGTTCTCGTGTTCTCTCTTTCTCCTCTCTGTTTCTGTCTCTGTCTCTATTTCCTCTCTCTATCTCTATCTTTTTGTTTGTTTGGGGTCACACCCAGCAGCGCTCAGAGGTTCCTCCTGGCTCTACGCTCAGAAATCTCGCTCCTGGCAGGCTTGGGGGACCCTATGGGATGCTGGGATTCGAACCACCAACCTTCTGCATGCAAGGCAAATGTCTTACCTCCATGCTATCTCTCTGGCCCATGCCTCTATCTTTGTCTCTGTTCTGTTATTCTCTGTCTCTATCTCTCCTCTCTGTGTCTGCTTGTCTGTCTGTATATCTGTCTCTCCCCTCTGTGCCTGTTTCTGTCTGTTTCTGTCTGTCTCTCTGTCTCTGTGTCTAGGTGGCCTCCTGATCTCTGATCTCTCTCCCCTTTGCCAGACCCCAAGGGACTGGAGCTGGGGGTGGGCAGTGGCCCGGAGGCGACCCTCACTCTCCAGGAAGTCCAGTTTGCTCCTTCCAGGCTCAGACCGAAGCCGGGCTGGGCAGGCCCTCGCCCTCTGCGGACCCCTCCTCCCTTCCCCCAGGGGGGACCCCCGGACCCCAGACCCACCGCCACGGTGAAGGTCGCGGGCCAGGCCAGGGGGCGCCTGCCACCCTCAGGACGCGAGCGGTACTGCGGGCGGAGCCGGGCCAAAGGGCTGAGAAGGGGCAGAAGCAGCAGCGGGTCCCAGGCTGCCGCAGCTTCACAAGCTGCTTTGGAGAGAAAGAATAAAAAGCTTCAGGCTCGGGCAGGGCAGGAGTGATAGCACAGTGGTAAGACGTTTGCCCTGCACGGATAGGCCGGGTTCGATCCCTGGCATCTCATATGTTCCCCTGAGCCTGCCAGGAGCAGGTTCTGAGTGCAGAACCAGGAGAGAGAGCTGCCGGGTGGGGCCCAAAGTTTAGAGGAAAAAGAAAGAATAGAAGAAAAGAAAAAAGCTTCAGGTTCTTGTTACGCAAAAATTATATTTTCTTTGTAATCGAAACTCCTGCATCGCTCCCAGTAACTTGAGTATAATCCTCACAGCACTTTTCTGTTTGTTTTGTTTTGTTTTTACAAAAACAGGGATAGACATTTCGTCATGTTTTGTGGCCAGGTTTGTGAGTGAGGGCTAATGGCTTTATGGTTATAGGCTTCGTTTTGATTTTGATTTCATGTTACATAGATGATTCATAATGATACGGGGCAGGAGAGAGGACAGTGGTTATGCAGCTGCTGGTCTGGCGTGCCGCTGACCTGGATAGACCCTGGCACCAAGAGCCCTGAGCACAGAGCCCTGAGCACCTCTGAGCATGGCCTCAAAATAAAAACAGTTGCTAGGAACCGGAGTGACAGGGGGAGCTGAGAGGAAAGCTGCTTCTCATGTGGCCAAACCCGGTTCCATTCCTATCCCCCAACCGTCAGGAGTAATTCCTGAGCGCAGAAACAGGAGTAACCCCTGTACATCTCTGGGTGTGGTCTCAAAACCAAAAATAAACCAAATAAAATAAACACCTGGTTGAGTTGAATACGATATTAACAGGGTCCAGAAACTGACGGACAGAAGGGGGTGAGATCTGTCCAATCAAAGAGGCAGAGCCAGGCAAGGGAGACAGATCGAAGGACTTGGGGTTCCGGAAGGTCAAACCCCAGCTTCACACGGCCATCCAGGTTCTGAGGGGTCGAGAACCATGCCCAAGGTCAACCATTCAATCCAAAACCAGAAAGATACTATGGGGGCAAGTGATAGCAAAACAGAGAGGGCATTTGCTCTGCATGCATTCTACCTGGGTTCGATCCCTGGAATCCCAGATAGTCCCCCAACCCTGCCAGGAGTAGCCCCTGAGCACCACTGAGTGTGGCCTAAAAACAAACAACAGACAATCTGGCAAGGCAGTTTGGGGAAGGTCTGGGAGGCTGGTGACAAGAATAATAAATGCCTCCAGGTTGTTTGGAATTCTGGGTACAATACCCACATCTTTTCTCTGTGGTGACGTCTGCCTGACAAGATCTCCCTGTCTTCCACCAACTTCAACTTGTCTCAGACTCATTCATATAAGGATAATTTTCTATTCCTATTTATTTATTATCTTTTTGGGGGGGTCACACCCGGAAGCACTCAGGGATTACTCTTGGCTCTATGCTCAGAAATTGCTTCTGGCAGGCTCAGGGGACCATATGGGATGCTGGGATTCGAACCAATGACCATCTGCATGAAAGGCAAACGCCTTACCTCCGTGCTATCTCTCCGGCCCCATCTATTCCTATTTATAAAGGGATATCATGGTCTAGAGTTTACCCCTACAGAAGTCTTTTCTGGCTGTCCCACCAAAGTCCAGGTCATATGACCCTCAACTTTCTTTCTTTTTTTTAGATTTTGGGCCACACCCGATGATGCTCAGGGATGACTTCTGGCTATGCGCTCAGAATCACCCTAGATTGGAACCATATGGGAGGCCAGTGGGATCGAACCACAGCCCATCCTAGGTGAGAGCATGCAAGGCAGATGTCTTACCACTTGTGCCACAGCTCTGGCCCCAACCCTCAATGCTTTCTTTAAACTCTGTAAACCCTCCCCTTGTCATGGTAGTAATAAGAGAACCACTAGTAACCAGGCACTGTGGATGCTTGAGTTTTTGAAACAAAAAACTTTTCTCTTCTCTCTCTCTCCCCCCCTCTCTCGCTGGTTGCATGCAAGGCAAACGCCCTACTGCTGTGCTTTCACTCCAGCCCCTACAACTCCAATTCTCAGATGCCCAGCACCCCGAAGACACACCCAGCTGAAGTTCCTGCTTTTTCCCCAGGGCCCCGGGACTTGAAATCTTTCCCTTTCCAAACACAAGAAGGTTTGGACAGATACTAAAGAATGACACATCCCAGTCTCCAGAGCCAAGTAGCAAATGCTGGACTTGAACTTGATGCCTAGACCCAGAAGGCCGTTCCTCCGACCCACATGGGTGGTGATGAGTGTCCTGGTCTGTCGCAGCCTCCAGACTGAGTGCTCCACCAGGGTGTCTACGCTCTGTGGCACCACTGGAAAAATGCCTCAGTCTTTTTTGCCTTGGAACTGGTGCTTGGCAGACAAATCTGTCTTATTTACTTATTTATTTGGTCTTTGGGCCACACCGGGCAGTGCTCAGGCATTACTGAGCTCTGCGCTCAGGAATCACTCCTGCTGGTGGTGCTTAAGAAGCGAACCCAGGTTGGCCGCATGGAAGGCAAATAAAGGTCCTTTCCACTGTGCTCTCTCTCCAGCCCCGGATAAAGTTTTCTTGATCAGAAACAGGAGATGCTCTTTGCTGGGGGAAATGCATTAGAAGGATGGGCTGATCCTCAGAAAAACTCTCCCTGAGCAAACCCTGGCCTGGGCAAGGCAGCACCCCACTTGGCTCACTCCACTGCCTCCCCCTTCCATCCACAGTGTTGAGATGTGCACCCCTCACTGTTTCAAGGAAAGTGGGCATTAGAGAGCACTCCTGTGACTGGCCTCCACCAGTTGAAGGGCTGGAGTGATAGCACAGCAGTAGGGTGTTTGCCTTGCACAAAGTCAACCCGGGATGTGCCAGGGTTCAATCCTTGGCATCCCATATGGTTCCCCAAGCCTGCCAGGAGTGATTTCTGTTTTTGTTTTTGGGCTACACCCGGCGATGCTCAGGGGTTACTCCTGGCTGTCTGCTCAGAAATAGCTCCTGGCAGGCACGGGGGACCATATGGGACACCGGGATTCGAACCAACCACCTTAGGGCCTAGATCGGCTGCTTGCAAGGCAAATCTCCCCGGGCCCCCAGGAGTGATTTCTGAGCACAGAACCAGAAGTAACCCAAGTGCCACTAGGTGTGGCACACACAAAAAAATTGACTCCTAACAGGCTCGGGGGACCATGGGATATGAAATACCAAGGATCAAACCCGGGTTTGTCACATGCAAGGCAAATGCCCTCCCCACAGTGCTATCACTCCAGCCCTATCTTTTCTTTTCTGCTTTCTGTGACAGTGGGAGTTTGGGGCCACTCAAGAGGTGTTCAGGGGTGACTCCTGACTCTGCTCAGGGAACACTCTTGGAGAGGCCCAGGAACCACATGCAGTGCTGGGCATTGAACCAAGTTGGCCCATATTGGCAAAGCAAGTGCCTAACCTGTTGCACTACCCTTCAGCCTTTGAGACTCCCCACCGCCGCCCAAATCCACAGTTGGGTTTGATTTGGCCCTGGGTTGGATTCCCAGCACTTGTGGCCCCTTAATTGTAATCAGAAATTACGTTGCTGTGGACTGGAGAGAATATATAGCAGGTGAGGCACTTGCCTTGACACAGCCAATTAGAATTTAATCTCTGGCACTGTACACGGTTCCCTGGGATCCTTCAGGAGTGTTCCTTAAGCACAGAGTCAGGAGTCAGCCCTGAACACTACTAAGTGTGGCTCAACAACTAAACATTTTTACAAGTTTTGTTTTGTTTTGGGCCACACCCGGTGGTGCTCAGGGGTCCCACCAGACTGCGCTCAGAAATCACTCCTGGCAGGCTCTTGGGACCATACAGGATGCTGGGAATTGAACCTGGGTCCATCTGGGTTTGTCCCAGGTTGGCAGCATGCAAGGCAAATGCCCTACTCACTGTGCTATCACTCCGACCCCCTCAAGAGTAATTTCTGAACACAGAGCTAACCGGGAGTAACCCCTGAGCCCTGCTGGGTGTGGCTCCAAGACAAAAACCAACCAAACAAACAAAAAACCTGGTCAGGACAATAGAACAGCAGTAGGGCATTTGCCTTCGATGTAGCCAACCTGGGTTCAATCCTCGGCATCCCATATGGTCTCCCAAGCCCGTCAGGAGCGTTTCTGAGCACAGAGTCAGGAACCACTGAACAGCATCATGTATAGCCCAAACACACACACATATACCCACACATCAAAAAAAAAAAAAAAAAAAAAAAAGGGCTGGAGAGATAGCATGGAGGGTAAGGCGTTTGCCTTTCATGCAGAAGGTCATCGGTTCGAATCCCTTGTGGCATCCCATATGGTCCCCCGAGCCTGCCAGGAGCGATTTCTGAGCATGAAGCCAGGAGTAACCCCTGGGCACTCCCGGGTGTGACCCAAAAAACAAACAAAAAAAAAAAAAAAAAAAAAAAAAAACCAAAACCTAACACTGATTTGAGTTGAAGAGATGGTGCAGTGTAGAACCAAGTTTGATCCCTGCCATCCCATATGGTCCCCAGAGCTCCACCAGGAATGAATCCTTTAGTGCAGAACCAGGAGTCAGCCCTGAGAATAAGAATTTGTAACACTACGCCCCCCCCCCCCCCAAACAAAATAAAGCAAGAGATGGGAAAGTCTGGGGAGACAGAGCTGGAATATGTGTTTTGCATGCTCTGGCATCACTTGGTACCCCATGCACCCCTGAATATTACTGTCATGTATGGCCTGACACAAAACAAAAATCCCAAGAAAAGAAAGGAACTAGCTTGACCCCCAAATTATCCCTTCTCTAAAGCATTATAATCTTGGGCAATTTTCTGTTCGTTTCAGAATCTCCATTTCCTCCTATGAAAATAAAAACAGGGAGAATAAAACAAAACAAAGAAATGGTGGGGATGACAGCTAGTCCAATGGAATCACAGTTAAGATTAATGCGGGCTTCATGGGGCCGGAGCGGTGGCACAGGGCGTAAGGCGTCTGCCTTGTGCGCGCTAGCCTAGGACGGACCAAGGTTCGACCCCCCCAGCGTTCCATATGATCCCCCAAGGCAGGAGCGATTTCTGAAGATTAATGTGGGCTTCAGCCAGTGTTTCTCCGTGCTGGGGTCAGGCGAGTTAGTGAAAGAAACACAGTGCCCGCGCCCTGGTGCTCAGTGAGGAGAGGCGGCCGTAAATAAATAAATATTTCATACAGCAGATGGTGCAGAGAGTGATGGAGAGAGATAAGGACAGGCGGGAGGGTCGAGTGTCAGAGTGGGAGGGATGGTCCGTCTGGAGGCCTTTCTGGGCTCCTTTCTTTCCTTCTGGAGTTTGGGCCACACCCAAGCGATGCTTCAGGAGTGCTTGCTTGGAGGAGAACCCAGTGGTTTTGGGGATCCAATTCCTGCTTCCAGCATGCAGAACACAAGTTCATCCCAGGCCTGGAGTGAAATAAGGAGCGGTTCAGGGTTGTCTGGTGAGAAAAATCTTGCGGCTTGCTATTATGATATATTTTTTAACTTTTGGCGTGTTTTGGGAGGGTCACCCCCAAACGTGCTCAGGACCATCTGGGAAGCCAGAGACTGAATCTGGGTGGGTGGCTCAGTGCACGTCAAGCTGTCTCGAGGCAAGCGCCTTCCTCGCTGAACTTGTCTCTCTTGCCCCTTACAAGTCCGTTTTTGATTGCGCAGGATTTCAAAAGTGGAGGCTGTTGAATCAGGAGTCTGATGACCCTTTCTGAAACCTATTCCGGGGGGGCTGTTTCTCATTACTGGGTCTTCATTCTTGCCATCCGTCCATCTCCATCCATCTACACCTATTCATCCACCCACTCAACCACCCACCCACCCATCCATCCATCCATCCATCCATCCATTCACCCAGTCCTTTTGGCACTGAGCACTTACTACGTGTTGGCACGATCCCAGGGCCTGGGGATGCTGCAGCGACAAGGCCCTCGGCATCCCAGCGCCTCTAGACACTCCAGGAGGAGAAACAGAGCCAGGAGCAACCGACACCCAGCCAGCCTCCACCTAGGTGGGAGGAGAAGGGGCAGTGGTCTGGGAGAGAATGCACAGGCATAGCAGCAGGGAGCCGCATTCCCAGAGAGGGCGGTGTGCGTCCTAACGGGATGCTCGCTCGTGGAGGCCTAGGGCTTGCAAGGAAGGGGAAAAACGTCCATCCAGAAGCCGGGGCGCTTGGCACCAAAGTGGCGAGCTAGGAGCTAGCAGGGAGCGTCCGGGCCTCTGCGGAGCCGCACTGCGCATGCTCCCTGGGCTCCGCCGCGGCGGCGGCGGCGGCAGGGACAAACTCGGGTCGGCGCGGAGGTTACTGCGCACGCTCCGCGGCTGCGACCTGCCGCGCATGCTCGCCGGCTGCGGCTACTGCGCACGCTCCGCGGCTGCGAGCGCCGCTCGCCCAATCGGTACGTCCCTGGCGGCGGCCGTCCCGCCCCCTCCGCGGGCCTCGCGACTTCCGCTTCCGGCCCCGCTTGGTGCAGGACCAAGATGGCTGCCTCGGCTGCGTCCCTGCTGTCTCGGCTGCAGAGCCGCGCCGCCCCGCAGCTGGGGCGCTCGCTGGCGAGCCACGCGCACGGCGAGGAGGGCTCAGGTGCGGCGCGGGGCTGGGGCGGGGCTGGGGCGAGGGCGGGCGGGCGGGCGGGCGGGCCGTGACCTTGGCGGGGCCTGACGCCGCCCGCCCTCCCCCTCAGCGCGCCTGTGGAAGGCGCTCACCTTCTTCGTGGCGCTGCCCGGCGTGGCCGTGAGCATGCTCAACGTCTTCCTCAAGTCGCAGCACGCCGAGCACGAGCGCCCCGAGTTCGTCGCCTACCCGCACCTCCGCATCCGCTCCAAGGTACGCCGCCAGCGCAGTCTGCTTCTCGTCTATTTCGGGGTCCCTCCCGGCAGGCTCCGGGAGGCCATCGGGGGCTTCTGCATGCATCGCGAATGCCTCCTCTCCATGCTGCCGCTCTCTCCGGCCCCTCGTTGTGCCTGGCTTTCGACGAGGGAAACTGAGGCACCCCTCCCAGGCGGCCCTTCTGACACAGCGTCCGAGGGAGAACTCGCCTCGCTCGGTCTGTCTGTGTCCTTCTAGAAGGGCAGGGCTTGCTTGCAGGTTGCTTCGGCGTGCAGCACTTTCCTCAGGCTTGTGCATCCGGCAGGGCTTTATAGGCGATAGAAGGGGCTGAAAACGTTCCCCCCTTGCCCCCCAGGCCTCTACACTGGTTGTCTCCTCAGCTTTCTTTTAGTTTGACTTTACTTTCACGGACTAGAGGTCTAGTTACTATTATGTTCTGCCTTGCAGCAGACAATGAATACGAACATCTTGGTGCTTGCGTAGTGTGGGGCTAGAACTCAGACCCCAGACTGGCATGTTCTGCAGCCTTTTGAGCCTACCCCTCCCCCACCCCTTTTTGTGTTTGGCTTGGTTTCCGGGTCACAGGGCAGCGCTCAGGGTCACTCCTGGCAGGCTCCGGGGACCCTGTGGGATGCTGGGAATCAAACCGGAGTCTGTCCTGTGTTGGCCAGGTGCAAGGCAAACGCCCTACTGCTGTGCTATCGCTCCAGCCCATGTTGTTGTTTTTTGGAGGGACACACCTGCTTACCTCTGACCCTGCTCAGGGATCTTTCCTGGCGTAACAGGGGTGAAGTGAGTTGCCGCAAGGCAAAGCACCTGACACTCGGTACAATTTCTCTGGCCTCCGTGGTCCCTTTTGTTTTCATTCTTGGGCCATTTGATGTAGGTAACACCCGGCAGTGTTCACGGATTACTCTGGCTCTACTTCAGGTGGGCTCCTGGGACCAATAAGGGATGCCAGGGATGTAGCCCAGATGCAAGCACCCTTAGTGCCTAAGTGTCAGCCCTGGTGCAACTATCAGCATTTATTTTCCATTAGTTTGCTTTACCAAGAGTCTCTTCTGGTTCTTCATAATTGTTTCACAAAAGAAACTTCACTGACACTTAGTTTTTGAAGGTTTTTTTTTTTTAGTTGGGGTTAGAGATAGTATATAGAGGTCTGAGCCAACCCTGGTTCAATCCCTGGCACCTCATATGGTTGGTTCCTAGTTCGCAACCGAGTGTGTCCCAAAACAGAAAAGCCCTTGAGTCTACTTATTTTGGTTTTGGGGTCACACCCAGTGCTGCTCAGGGATTACTCCCTGCTCTGCCCTCAGAAGTCTTTCCTGGGAGGACCATATGGGATGCTGGGATTCAAACCAGGGTTCATCCTGTGTTGGCCACCTGCAAGGCAAATGCCTTACTGCTGTGCTGTTGCTTCAGTCCCCCCTTTTGAGTCTTTAAGCCTCAACTCCTACCCTTGCCCAGTAAAGTTAACACCGTATGAGCAACTTTCTCCACTTCAGTGCTCTGTACATTGGATGCGGGGTCACATATGTGCCTGGGGGCAGGAGGCATTTGGTGAATAGGAGAATGTCCATTAGTGTTATCGCTATCCACAAGAGGCCAAGTTGAACCCCAGCTCCCAAGTCTCAGAGTACTGACCAAGGTCCCCAGAGGACTGCATGACCTCGAGCTGCAAGCATTGACAGACAGAGCAAGGCTTGTCAGAAGTCATGTATGTGAAATAGTTGAGGACAGGGTAGGTCGTAACCTCCAGTCTAGATAAAGTATAGGCCTGGAATGGAGCCCAGAATTCTCCCCCCCCCCTTTTATTTGTTTTGTTTTGTGTTTGGGGCTATATTTCGAGTTGGTCAGGACTTAACTCCTGGCTTTGGCAGGTTCAAAGGACTATATGGGATACCAGGGATCAAGCCTGGAACAGCCATGTGCAAGGCATATCTCCTCCCAAATGTACTCTCTCCACCCCAGAACATTCTCTATGCCCCATGCCCACCTCTTCTGTTACATGTATGTTAATCACTTTCATAAACACAGCACCTACATTGCTATTTATTAGGACATAATAACAAATGTGAATTGCTTTTTTCTTTCCCTCTTTTTTGGCTTTGGGCCACACCTGGCGGCACTCAGGGCTGACTTCTGGTTCTGCACCCAGGCATCACTCTTGGCAGGCTCGGAGGACTGTATGGGATGCCGGGGATCGAACATGGGCTGGTTGCTTGCAAGGCAAATGCCCTACCTACTGTGCTAGTGCTCTGGCCCCTGAATTTGCTTTTTCTTTTTTGCAGTCCTACTTTAAGGTCTGGAAGGAGCAAAGTCTCGAAAAAGGCTGGGAAATGCCAGTTATTGAACAATGATTTCATTTTTGTTTGTATTTCCCCGCTTGTCACTAAACCTCTAGTCTAGCCGTTCATGACCGTACTCCTGCTGTGATAGTTGCTGGGATCTCCTAACCGCCACCTTTATTTTGCAGCCCTTTCCCTGGGGAGATGGTAATCACACCCTGTTCCATAATTCGCACCTGAACCCCCTGCCAACCGGCTACGAAGAGGACTAAGACGTGAGAACCAGCGCCCAGGCCGGGCACCACATCACTTGTTTGGACCAATCTCCACACGGACCAGGAATGCGTATGGGACCCCATTTCACCGATGACCAATTTCCCACCTCCCATTCCTCTGCTTCCAGCTGGGGGTGGCTTAAATAAACCTTAGGTTGGTCACAAGCTGGCAGTTTTGTTCTTTGGTGGTATTTTCCCTTCAGTTCCAGTTGGTGCAACTCGTTCACAGCCAAAAACTGAGTCTGGGCTTTGCACTGTCTCAGAGCAAGATAAGTCTTGAAAAAATGGTTTTTGTTTCTAGGCACGCCTGTCTGTTCTCAAGGCTTACTCCTTGTTCTGTGCTCAGGGAGCACATCTCAGGCTGCTGGGGCTCAAACCTGGGTCAGTAAGCATCTTACCCACCCGAAGTGCAAACACTTGGGCCACTAAATAATGGTGTTTATTGTTAGAAAGACAAAACAAACACCTCCTGGACTGAAACGGAGCAAGCAAGGTGAGGCTCAAGCAATACTGGGACTGATCCTTGAAAGGGCTTGGGAGTGGGCCACGCCTGCACCTGGACAGTTCCCTCTTGGAGACACCTGCGATTCTCAGGTCCCACTTTCCCGTTGGATTCCCTTTCCGCTGGGATTGGTTTTCAATGCTGAGTATTAGCTTGGCCACATGAGACACGCCCGAGTGCTTGGCTAGTGCTTGCTATGGAATATCCCTGTGGTCGGATCATTTTCCTCAAAGGCTAGAAGGGTCAGAAATCTTGGGAGAAAGAAGGCGCAGGTGGGACATTTGTCTTGCAATGTAGTTAGCTCAGGTTCAGTTCCCAGTACCCCATATTGTGCCCTGAGCACTACCAGATGGGGCTGCCCTCCCTAAAAAAGCTTTCGAAGTAGCTAGCTTATCCTCATTGAGGATGGTCAAGTCAAAAAATAGTATGGAGGGGCTGGAGCAGTGGCGCAAGCAGTAAAGATGTCTGCCTTGAGCGCTTTAACCTAGGACGGACCGTAGTCGAACCCCCGGTGTCCCATATTGTCCCCCAAGTCAGGAGCAATTTCGGAGCACATGGCTGGGAGTGACCCCTGAGTGTCAGTGGGTGTGGCCAAAAAATATGAAAGGATCTCCAAGCCTTTGTCCTTTTGAACATGTTTTTGGTTTTTTTTGGGGGGGGTCATACCCAGTAGCACTCGGGCTACTGGCTGTATGCTCAGAAACACCCTCAGTAGGCTCAGTGGACCGTATGAGATGCTGGGATTTGAACCACCGTCCTTCTACATGCAAGGCAAACGCCCTACCGCTGTATTCTCTCTCTGGCCCCTCTCTTGAACATGTTTATTCTCTTTCCCCTTACATATAAGTTTCATTCAACAAATAGGAACTAAAGCAATAGTATGAGGAGGTCTGGCAGGATAGCTCTGGGTACAAGTGCGTGCTTTATCTGTGGGAGCAGGGGCTCAATCCCCAGTGCTGCCTGGTCCCAGGGCCACAACGTGGCGTGGCCAGAAATACCTCTAACCTCCTAAAAGCATGAGCAACAGAGAAAAACAACACGCTGAGGTTATGACTCGAGTAGAGCAGACAGTTCAAATACATGATCCCCTGGGTTTGATCCTGGCTACCTAGAACAAGGTGACCATGACTAAGCAAGCTCACAAGGCTGATACCTATGCTTTATGTTCAGGCGGCCCATGTTTGCTCAATCCCTGGTATCCTCCATGGCCCCCCAAATACAACTGGGTATGGCTCAAGCCCTACCCCAGTAAGGTAATTAAAAAGAATGTTTTTTCCTTTGACTATTAAGAAAAACAACATATGTGGTTGGCTCGACGCAGGTATTCTCAGTGCACTACCAGTTCCATAGTAAGGTTCCAGCAATTGCAAGGTCTTAGTGATCCCTTAGAAGTGAAGCTTTATACTCACTCGGACACATGGTAACTTAAGCCATAACTTAACTGGAAGGAACAGGACACTGAAGTATGGCAACCTTTGCCTCTTTCGACTTAGTGTCATTATGAACATTTTCAAGAAGCTATTCAAGGTCCAGACCACTAATGGGTTTAGATGCAAGCTTTGTGTGTGAGAGTCCTACGTTAAATGCCCAGTACCACAAGGGTCCCAACCGCCAGGTTGGACCCCAAAACAGGCTATTTTGGGTGCCTTACTCCGAAAACGTTATCTTCTCGATTTGGTTGGTTTCTGAACATTCTAGGAGGTACTGGGGACCTCCAGGATTACACCAGATGGTGGTTGCAGGTTGTATGGAGGCGGACTGGGAGCCCAGGCCCTGCACACAGCCACCTCAGCCCGGGGAGTGAATTCAGAAATCAGGAGTTCTGGGCCTACCGGTTTGGCATTTGCTTTTCAAGCTGCCGATCCAAGACCAGCATTGGTTCGAATCCCGGCATCCCATATGGTCCACTAGTCTGTCAGGAGTGATTTCTGAGCACAGAGCCAGGAGTAACCCCATGAGTGCTGCCAGGTGTGGCCCAAAAACCAAAAAAAAAAAAAAAAATGAGTTCTAGATCCAGAGCCGTAGTACAGCCTTGTACATAGCCAGCCCACTGTGATCCCTGAAATCCCATATGGTCGGTCACCCGAGCACTGAGCCAGGAGTAATTCCCAAGCATCGCCTGTGTGACTGCCCTGCTCCCCGCCAAACAAAAATCTCAGAAATCGTAAGTTTCTAATTGTTGCACGACTATACTACCTGAGTCTAAAATGGTCCAAAGCCAGGAGTAATTTCTGAGTGCACAGCTAGGAGTAACCCCGGAGCATCAGGGTGTGACCCAAAACTCAATAGTAAATAAAATGTTTCAAGGAAATAGATAAATGGAATAGTTACAGGGTAATAAGTTTTTTTTTGTTTTTTTTGTTTTTTACAAAATACACTGAGTTCCAGGGGCAAGTAATGCTAGAAAATAAATGTTTATTCCATCCTCATGATTGTAAGGGCAGGGCAGGGCAGGCTGGATACAGGAGGTGAACTGAGTACGATTCTTCCTCTCCCCATTAACCCAGGTGCAGCATTCTGCAATTGATGGCACCGGTTTTGACTTAAATCATTGCCTGGAGCTGAAAACTGGCCAACAGCAGCTGTTTACAATCTGTAAAGCCCAAGAAATAGTTCGTTGGCTTCCTCCATAGCTGCTTCAAGGAGCCAAATACTGAAGGACCCTGAGCTAGAAAATGGGTGTTGACTGTAACTTTCGCCATGTTGATCTGAGCTCTTGATACCGCGTATAAAGGAAGGAACTGGGTTAAATAAAAGCTGCCTTCCTGTGGGCTAAAACAGTCCCGTCAGGTCAGCCGTATTAACCGTTAAAGAGTACCCGAGTATCGATAGCAACTGCTGTGGCCATCTGCTTTCAGACCATTTAGCTCCCTGAGAATAGGTGGGTCCCAAGCTATCACTTCCCGGGTCAAGGCTCCAGCTGATTATTACCCGTAGGGTCCTTGGCAGCTAACCAGCGTAGCGTTATGCGTATGGGTACATTCAAAGATGGTCCCAGGCCCAGTTACTGCAGCCATAATCACAAAGCATTCATTCCGCTTGCTCTTACTGAGTTTCCAAGGTGCCTAAGCAGTGAGAATCGTCCCAAACCAATGACAGCCATCATCTTCGACGAGTACAAGGAAAAGATCAAGGAGGAGAAAAAGCAACTCCTCCTAAGTGCCTCATCACCACCGTGGCTTCGAAATCTTGGGTGAGGAAATCCAGAGTTCCGCAGAGGAGTCCGATTTTACGGTGCCTGTGGAGATCAAGAGGAGCCTTCCGATTTTTCTTTGCCATTGCCCATAAACTCCAGTCCTTCGATGGGAATCTCCTTTTCCTTGATGGCTTTCTGACGAGAGGGAAAAGAATACTTTATCAAGAATTCTGAAGCCCAAAGAGCAAAATTTGTAAATAAAACATAACAGGGCGTTTGCCTCGCATGCAGTCGATCCAGGATGGACGGTGGTTCGAACCCCGGCATCCCATATGGTTCCCTGAGCCTGCCAGGAGTGATTTCTGAGCGCAGAGCCAGGAATAACCCCTGAGCGCCGCCACCGGGTGTGGCAACAACAAAAACACAGTACAACAGTAAAGTTAAACCGAAGTAGAATTCCCTAACCGTGAGTCAAATCCCATACTATTCTAACACCTATCAGGGGTCCATTGCACAGGAAAGGGAAATCAGGAAGGAGCCCTGAAGGAATCGCCTAGAACTGAGAAGTGAAATTTAAACAGTAGCACTTCTGCCGAGAGACCCAAGTTTCCATCTAAATGGAATTTAGAGTTTAGGGTTGCAAGGCAGCTGTGACCTTTAGCAAGTCTGACTTTTCTCCCTAGAACTACCCAGAGGAAAGTTGTTCGGTTCGGTTTGGGTTTGGTTTTGTTTTCTTAGGCTACACCAGGCGACGCTGAGGGTCGGCAACAAGCGTAGAACTAACAAGTAACACCCCCAGGGCTAGTCAATTCCTGGCGGTGCCGGGGGACCACACGAAACGCCATGGAGAACCGGATCAACGGCATCCGAGGCCAGCCAAGCCAAGCCAAGCCAGCGCCCTCCCTCGGCCTGGCCTCTCCAGCCCCACCAGAGGCTGCTGGAATGAAATGGAGGTGCCCGGGCCGGGCCCGTTCTCGCTCTCCCCAAAAGCGACATGCGTGTACGGCTGGGGTGCAATGCTCCAAACAGGCCCACGGAGGAGTCCTAGCGAGTGAAGCCCTCCGTGTGTCCCGCCCTAGCCCTGCGGGAGTGGCAGTTTCCCCGGCGCCCCGAAGAGGACCAGAGGACCGGCTGGGGCCGGAGTCGTCTTCGCCTGGCTTTCCACCTGCATCTGGCCTCGGGCCGCAGCCGGCAGCGCGCTCAGGGGAGGCCCGGGGCCCCTCCCGCCCCGCCCTGCCCGGGCCCTCGACGCTCTCTCGGGGGCCGGGGGTCGGGGCCGCGCGCGGCGGGACGGGGCGGTGCTCTTGGGGTCGCCCGACGCCGCGCGAGGAAGCCCGGCCAGGCCGGGGAGGACCCGGGGGAGGACGGCCGCGGAGGCGCCGCCCCGCCGCCCACCTGCACGCACTGCTGGTAGCGCCGGAAGAGGGCGGTGCAGGGGTCGCCGGAGCCGTCGCCCTTGAGGAACTTGTCGGCGAACCAGCGGTTGAAGCACTGGTCGTACTCGCGCTTCATGTCGGTGCAGGCCTCCCCGACGCTGTTCATGGCGATGGCGGCGGCGGCGGCGGCGGCGGCGGCGGCGGCAGGGGCGCGGCGCGCGGCGATGCCGTCACTTCCGGCCTGGGCGCGCGCGACGTCACTTCCGGGCGCGGGCCGCGCGCCGCGGAGGCCGATGTGGGCGCGCGGGTGGCGGGCGTGGCGCCCTTGGGCGGCGGCGGCGGCGGGAGGCGGCGGAGGCGGAGGGCGCCTGGTCTCGGGCCGGGTGGCGGCGCACCTGCAGCGCCTGGCGCTCGTGGACCTGGGCGGCCCCGAGGCCCTGGCCCGGCTGGAGGCCGCCGTGGCGTTCGCCGGCCGGCTGCGCGCGCTCGACACGGCCGGGGTGGCGCCGCTCGAGTCGGTGCTGGAGGGCAGGTGAGCCCGGCGGGCGGAGGGGCGGGCGACGGGCGACGGGCGACGGACGCTCCCGGCCCGGGGTCCCGCGGAGCCGCAGCCGAGCACGACTCCATCCTTGGCGCCCCAGAGGCGTCGGGGCGCGGGACGACGGAGCCAAGGCCTGGGGACTTAGACTCTGAAAGAACGAGTTCCCAACTTCCTGCCGTGAAGACGCAGGCCCAGCACTACCAACGTTTTTGGACATCAAGATCTTGATCTCAGCAAGTCGGTGGAGTATCGGCCACGAGGAAACTGCCCCGGGGAGAATATAAACTGTGCGTCCGCCAGGGTAACTCGGGGTCGAGGTCAGCTGCGACGCAGGATCCCAGGTCTTAGCCACTGTTATGCCGCTCCACAAAAATGGAAACTGCAGTCCAACGGACACCTTTACAAACGATTCTTGTCTCTTTGGGGCCACATCGTGTTCTACCCTCCGAAACTGCTTCTGAGTGACCTCAGGGCATGGAAGCGGGCTGACCAGGTGCAAGGCCAGCCAGCACCTGCCAACAGGCGATCAGCCTACTATTCTTTCTATGCCGCTCCACCCGAAGTTGGTTTGCCCTTCCACCTCTGTACGTAGCACAAAGCTGGAAAAGCCTGGTTTGGCCCTCTCCCAGCCATGACAGAGCAGAACTATTCAGCCGAGGGGTCGAGACAGGCAGGCTCAGGCCGCTTCTAACCCTTTCGATAGTCGAGTGTTCAACGCATTTCGTTTCCCTAGTTTACCAGCCGGATACCTGAGACTTGGCCGTGAACAATAAGATTAGTGACCTAGCTGCCTTTGGATACCTTACAAGGGTCTTTGGTTTTATTTAAGGTGGACGGGGGAGTGTTCTTAAGTTTTTAGATGTTTTGGCCCCATCTAACAACACTCAGGCATTACTCCTGGCTCTGCATTCAAGAATACTCCTAGCAGTGCTCGGGGGACCATAGGGGTTACTGGAATCAAGGTATGTCACATGTAAAGCAAGGGCCTTCTCCACTACATTAGTGGTACCAGAACTGAGTCAGAATACATCGGGTAGGGCAAGGCCTTGCATAGAGCCAACCCAGGTGTGATTCCCCAGTATCCCAGGTAGTTCCCAGAGCCCACCTGGAGTAAACCCAAGCCATTCCAAGTTTGGCCCCCAAACAAAGCAAAATGATATGCGCCGAGATTGGCGTCACGAACTGAAGCCACTTAAAACCATCCCTGAGCAAATTTCTGCACTTGCCAGAGCTCATTTCCCACCCGGCTATCATTTGTAGATCTGTAGACAGCAACGCATTTGGAGTCCCCGTTCCACACCTCAACTGGGGTTATGGCCATTCACTCCCTTGGCAAGCTTTGCTTATCGCGATATTTTAACCCTGCTGGGATTGCCTTTTTACCTTATCTGCCCAAAGCAACTTACCCGTAGTAATCATCCAAAACATTTATTAAATCGCTTACCGAGCTGCTAGGAAAGCCCAGACACTGCAGGCGGTTCGGTTCGTCTACTTAGTCGAGGGCTGATCACAGCCCCAGTGAGGAGGAGGGGTACACACATGGAATGGGCTCCTCCCCCATTCTACTCCTCACTTTCCACTGACCCCAAAAGTAACTGTGGCCCTCTGCTTTTGTAGATGTCTATACCTGAGACCCGACCACGTAGCAGAAGGCAACTGTGCAGAAGACCTACTTCACAATTCACGCCGAGTTGTGGAGGAGTACTTTGTAGCCCCCCCAGGTATGTTGCTCAAAGCAGCGTAGATCATCCCTCGTCATTCCTAGACATACCAAGTAGGGACCGTGAGGGAAGCCCAAACGTGCAGTGTGAAAGCTCTCAGAAAAAAATATCGAGCCGGCTGAAAGGTGATCAAAGACAGGCTTCCTGTTACAAGATCATTCAAGTCTGTGTGTGAAATTATAGATTGGGGGTGGGGGTTGGGCCATACCCAGCAGTGCTCAGGGGTTACTCCTGGCTGTCTGCTCAGAAATAGCTCCTGGCAGGCACAGGGAACCATATGGGGCACCGGGATTCAAATTATCCACCTTTGGTCCTTGATCGGCTGCTTGATCGCTGTGCTATCTCTCCGGGCCCGAAATTATAGATTTTGTTTTATGTCAACTACTAATAAAACTGGAAATTAGTATTCAGTCAGTTTAACTGTTTGCTCCTAATGGTAAAAAATAGTACACACAGGGCCCGGGCAGTGGCGCTAAAGGTAAGGTGCCTGACTTGCCTGCGCTAGCCTTGGACTGACCGCGGTTCGATCCCCCGGTGTCCCATATGGTCCCCCAAGCCAGGAGCAACTTCTGAGCACATAGCCAGGAATGACCCCTGAGCGTTACCGGGTGTGGCCCAAAAAAAAAAAATAGTACACACAAACACACACAGATGGTGCTATAGTGACAGCAGAGTACAGGGACCACCCTCATTTCTAGGGGCCTAGTGGTAACAGGAGTGAGCAAAAACAACTGGGGTGAAGAGTGGCAGATCCAAAACTTGGTTTCTGCCCAAAGGGACAAGCAGAATTTATTGCTTCTCATTCAGGCTGTTTTCCAAAAGAACCAGAACATCTGGTTTTTGTTTTTTGTTTTTTTTTTCTTGTGGTTTTTGGGTCACACCCAGCAGTGCTCAGGGGTTACTCCTGGCTCCGTGCTCAGAAATTGCTCCTGCCAGGCACGGGGGGGGGGGGGGGGGGCATATGGGATGCCAGGATTTGAACCGATGATCTTCTGCATGAAAAGCAAAACGCCTTACCTCCATGCTATCTCTCCAGCCCCAACATGTGGCATTTTGTCTCTCCCAAATTCTAGTGCTGGAAACTAACCCCACCACCACCCAATTTTTTAAAACACAAAAACAAAACATGCAAATAAAACCTATCTGCAAGCCGCTGTGAGCCAGCAATTTACAATTTCTGGAGAGAAAAATTCATGTTTAAAATGTTGTTACAACTGGGCCGGGAAGGTGGCGCTAGAGATAAGGTGTCTGCCTTGCAAGCCGGACCGCGGTTCGATCGGTCCCCCCAAGCCAGGGGCAATTTCTGAGTGCATAGCCAGGAGTAACTCCTGATCGTCAAACGGGTGTGACCCAAAAACCAAAAAAAAAAAAAAAAATGTTACAACTTTTCACTTCACTTTTGTTCCTTGTAGGAAGGGCACACCTTGTAGTACTTGGGTGGCCCTGGCAGTTCTTGGGGGACTTTAAGTTCAAGGAACCCTACCCCCGTCCAAGGGAGAAGCACTGTGAAGACCTGTCAAGATCACCTTTAGCCCTTTCCCTCCAGTTTCCCTCCCTTTTCTTCAAGAACCAACAAGGCACTGCTTGAAGCAAAGTTAGGAAGCAAAGACATTGTGATCTGGGCAGGGACTGGAGAGAGCACTGGAGCAAGATACTGGCCTCACCTGCCAAGGACCCCAGGTTCATCCCTGGCTCCTCTGGCCAGGAATAAGCTGAGCACTGCTCAGTACAACCTAAAAAAAAATCTTTTTGAGGGCCCGGAGAGATAGCACAGCGGCGTTTGCCTTGCAAGCAGCCGATCCAGGACCAAAGGTGGTTGGTTCGAATACCGGTGTCCCATAGGGTCCCCCGTGCCTGCCAGGAGCTATTTCTGAGCAGAGAGCCAGGAGGAACCCCTGAGCACAGCCGGGTGTGGCCCAAAAAAAACAAACAAAAAAAAAATCTTTGAGTTTAACATTTAAATATGTCTTGATTTACTAAGCCACATTGTAAGTAACATTTTCTAATCCCAGTTCTTGATCAGTTTTTTTTCTTTTTTTGATTTTTTGGGCCACACCCATTTGATGCTCAGGGGTTGTTACTCCTGGCTAAGCACTCAGAAATTGCCCCTGGCTTGGGGGGACGCAGGGGGATCAAGCCTTGGTCCTTCCTTGGCCTTGCGCTTGCAAGGCAGATACCTTACCTCTAGCGCCACCTCACTGGCCCCCTTGATCAGTTTTTATCCTTATACATATATGGTTAACTGGTCTACTTATATTTCAGTGTTAATTCAGCTTCACATATTACATGATTTTTTTTTTTCAGATATGCTAACTAGGTTTTTAAGAAAGAGCTGGGGCCAGAGAGAGCACTCCAAGTAGGGTGTTTGCCTTGCACATGGCACACCTGGTTCAATCCAGCACCTCGTTTGGTTTCCCAAAGCACAACAGGAGTGACACCTAAACCCTGCCTCAGGCCCTGAAGAACCAAAGCTACCCTTACTTTCCATAATCCAAGTGACAAATTACTAGCTCTGTAGAGCCAGTGGAAAGAAAGCAGGCTTGGTATAGTAATTTGGTGCTATTGTCAAACAGGTAATATCTCTCTGCCGGATGAACAAGAGCCCTTCCTGCAAGATGAGAAGTAACTCACTGGGCATGAGCATGAGTGCCCCGTGAACCTGGAAGCCTAATAGTGTTTGGTGTGAACAGGGCGAATGGAAATAAACCGATGTGTCCATACTGTTGTCTGTTTTTGTCACACACCCAGTAAGTAGTGCTCAGGGACCACTTCTGGCCAGACGAGGTAGTGGGGAACGGAAGCAGGGTGGGCTCTTCTCGGGCCTGGTTACTTCCATAAATTTTAGCAATACTTTGAAAAGAGAATTGGCCAGCACCTACCCAAAACAAGGCAGACAGTTCGGATCAAGCGTTGTACTCACAGGCTACTTAATATGCAATAATATACAAATTATTGTTATATACAAACAATATACAAATTTACCCTGCAAGCCAATCTCCAGAAAGAACAAGCAAAGAGCACTTAATCCTTCCCTAAGAGTGATGGTCAGAAAATAAGCACCTCAGTTGCCTGCAAAGATAACAGACCATCTTTAAGGAGCACGGTGACAGCCTAGGGCTCTCGCTGTTCCCAAGGAAACTAAAGTTTTCTGTCAAGTTGTGGTGGTTGTTTTGGGGGGGGGGGGCGGGGGGGTAACCATTCCCACCCAGCCATGCTCAGGGATCACTCCTGGCAGTCCTGGACAACCACGTGCAGTGTCTGGGATACAGCAAGGTGTCTTAAATCCTGAACTAGCTCTTTTGCCCTTCTGGAGGGTCTTGTTTTATGTGGGCAGGGGAGTTGGGAGACCATATGGAATGTCAGATTGAACACAGGTCTAACCTATTATCACACTAGCCCTCTGGAGGGTGTCTGTAGTAGACAAGAGTTCAAGAACTCTTAGAATTATTCACCAACCCCCAGAGTGGGGCAAATCATACCTATAATTTCTTTCTGAAAAGAAACAAAAGCAGCCGCTGGACAATTAAAAATAATGAACTTGGATATGTGAATTTGTTAAGGATAGATCTGTTTTTGTTTTAGAGCCATACCTAGCTGTGTTGTGGATTTGCTCCTGGCTCTGTGATCCTTCCAGGCAGACTCGGTACCAAATGGAATCCCGGGGATTGAACCTGGATGTGGAAGGCAAATACTATCCTTTCCCCGGCACCCATCTGGTCATCTAAGCTATGCCAGGAGAGATCCCTGAAAGAAGAGCCAGCAGGAAACCCTGAGGATCACTGGGAGGCAAACAACAAGGGGGAAGGGAAGCAGTAGAGAGGGGATGGATGAGGATCTAGTTGGGAGTCTTGAGAGTGATCATTTCACTGACATATATAAGAACAGTTTATATTTCAGTAACTTGTTTAAAAAAGAAAAAAAGAAAGGTGAGAGGCTAGAGAGAGAGCATAGCAGTAGGGTGTTTGCCTTGCAAGCAGCCAACCCAGGACCAAAGATGGTTCCAATCCCGGAATCCCAGGAGCAATTTCTGAGCACAGAGCCAGAGCCAGGAGGAACCGAGCTGCGCCAGGTGTGGCCGAAAAAACAAAACAAAAGAAGGTGAGGTCCTGGGTCAGAAATTAGTTCAGAGGTAAATGAAATTAGCTCAGAAAATGCCTGGTCCCTAAACACTGCTGTGTCTGCCCCCAAATCCCCCAAAAGCACTAGATCTGGTGGAGTAGCCACCCTTCTCTCCAGTTACTACTGAACTGAGATGAATCCAAGATATTGAGGTGGTTTTTAAAAAACTCAAGATACTAAAATTTACTAGGCTGAAGGATAAAAGTGAAGAACTTCCTAATGATCTTTCACATGGTTAAAAATCTGTTTCTGGGGGCCAGAGCTGTGACGTAAGTGGTAGGGCATCTGCCTTGCAAGCCCTAGCCTAGGATGGACCGGGACTGTGATTCGATTCCCCCCCACCTCCCGGCGTCCCAAATGGTCCCCCAAGCCAGGAGGAACCCCTGAGCATCACAGAGTGTAGCCCAAAGCCCACCCCAAAATATATGTTTCTGTTGGGACTGGAGCAAATAGTACAGCTACACTTGCCTTGCACCATCCCACCTGATTCAAGCATGCCTAGCGTCCCTGAGCCCAACCTTGAGTGACTCCTGATGAAGAGCCAGAAGGAAGCCCCAAGTGCCACTGGGGGTGGCCCCAAAACAAAGTCGCAAATAAATAAAATCAGTATCTACTCA
Organism: Suncus etruscus; assembly: GCF_024139225.1. Lineage (NCBI taxonomy): Eukaryota > Metazoa > Chordata > Mammalia > Eulipotyphla > Soricidae > Suncus > Suncus etruscus. Next base: position 1,048,778 of record NC_064849.1, on the reverse strand, counting down.
TTCTCATTCCCCATTTACAGTGTTCCTTCCCTTTAAGGCAGCTTTTTTTTTTTTCTGTTTTCTTTTTTCTCTTTTTGAGAGGGAGAGGGAGAGAGATAGAGAGGGAATGGGAGAGGGGGGGGAAGAGAGAGAGGGAGAGGGAGAGAGGGGGAGAGGGAGAGAAAGAGAGAGGGAATGGAAGAGAGAGGGAGAGGGAGGGAGAGAGAGCTAAAGCAGCTTATTTTATATAAACTTGGTCTTGAATTGTAGGACCAGCTCTTGGAATTGAAGTTCTCAGTAAGTTTCCGCTTCTGCTCTATATCGACTGGGTTACAAGCTGCTACTACAAGTCAATTTGGTTTTGGGTCACACCTGGTGGCACTCAGGGCTTACTCCTGACAGCCACACGGGAACCATATGGGATGCTGGAATCCGAACCACCATCTGTCTTGGATCGGCTACGTGCAAGGCAAATGCTCTACTGCTGTGCTATCTTCTCTGGCCCCCTACTAGTCAATCTTAATTTTGTTTTTTTTTTTTGGGGGGGGGTGAGGGGCCATAGCTGGCAGTGCTGAGGGGGACCCTATGGGATGCTGGGGGTAGAACCTATGTCGGCCACGTGCATGGCAAATACCCTCTCCACTGAACTATCTCTCTGGCCTTCGATTTTTTTTTTGTTTGTTTTGTTTTGTTTTTCGGGCCACACCCGTTTGATGCTCAGGAGTTACTCCTGGCTACGAGCTCAGAAATTGCTCCTGGCTTGGGCGGACCATATGGGACGCCAGGGGATCGGGGATCGAACCGTGGTCCTTTCCTTGGCTAGCGCTTGCAAGGCAGACACCTTGCCTCTAGCGCCACCTCGCCGGCCCCTGGCCTTCGATTTTTAATTTCCTCAACCAAGTGTGCCTGTTGGTGCTAGCTATGAACTCAATCAAGGACAACCACGCATATCCATGACTAAACATTTAAAATATATTTCTAAAGAGAATGGGCCGACTCGGTCGCAGTAACTACTGATCCCCATAACAGAGTAACCCACACGCACAGCACTGATTTTCCCCCATTATCCGGGGTGAAAAATAGACACCTTGTTTCTGAACCAAAACCACTCTCCGCAGTTGGAAACGTGTCACTGCTAATAGGGCCCTGGTAGAAATCATGTCGTTTTATTTCCTTTTTAAAAAAAATTAAAAAAATTTTCTAAGACACTAAATCATCAATCTGGAATGTAGAGGCTGAGCCGAAAGCAGCTCAGTTCACCTAGAAAGCAAAGACCAAATTCCCATCACCTGTCTCAGTAGGGCCTGAAAGGAGAGAAGTAATGTGGGGAACCCCTGCTTTGGTATGGAGAGTCACGGCCTCTGGAGCCAGACCTCGACCGTGAGTAGCCATAGCTGGTGCTTCTCTCTGGATAAACGCGGATGTAGGAAGTTTCACCCTGAAATTCAAGAGGAGTGAAACAAGAAATGAGACTCTGAAGGAAAAAGCAAACTAGACCCAGAACTGCTTCATTACTGAGCATTTACCTTGTTGAGCCCTCGCCATAATGTCAGGAGACACTATTATTATTACTAGTCCCTCACCTCACCCCCGCCAGGAGTTATCTAGAACCTCGATGGCAAACCAATGGCACGTGTGCCAGCGGTGGCACACGGGAAGGTCCGCAATTAAGATAGGCGGCACGGGACCAGAGAGAGCATGGGGGTAAGGCGTTTGCCTTTCATGCAGACGGTCATTGGTTCGAATCCCGGCATCCCCGAGTCCGCCAGGAGCGATTTCTGAGCGTGGAGCCAGGAGTAACCCCTGAGCTTTGCAGCTCACCTGGCAATAGGGCCGGACTGGCCTTTGGGAGGACCGGGCATTGTCTGGCAATTTGGGTACTAGGGCTCAAAAAGGTTAGCCATCACTGCTCTAGAAGGTCGAGGGCGCACAGAGCAGGCACTACCACCCATCCCAGCCCGCCCACTTCCTTACTTGCCAAGCTGGGGCCAGGCAGCTAGCTCCTGGGGCTAGCACATTTCCAGCATGTTCGATACCTGGCACCACGATGTTCACCCGAGCACCATTAGGGTGGCCCTGATGTTTCCCAGTGCTGCAGGGCCCAATCAATTCCCGACCAAACATCACTGGGAGTGGCCCCTAGACCCTTGAGCACTGCTCAACACCTTCCCCCAGGAGAACAGAAAAGTTGACTGATATCTGCTCTAGGTAACAAAACATTAAGCGGTAACACTGTATGCGTTACATACACATGTACTGTTACACTATTTGAGCTCCCTTCAATCCAGAGATGGCAAGGATGTCAAAGTTCAGGCTGTATCTGATACCGGCAACCCCTGGATCAGAACTATGGAGCTAGGAGGAACTAACTCGGAAAGAGCCTCAGACCTGGATCCCGTTTCTCTTCCTGACAGTCCAAAAGTGCTGCCATTCTTGGCATCATTTGCATATGACAGAACCAGTTTCAGTGGCTGGGCGAAGGAAGGATAAAAGCGGCAGACAAGTCATGCCAGGCTGGCCTCGCCCTTGCCCCTCAACCAGCATTCTGAGCAGATCTAAAGATGAGAGATGAAGCAAGCCAGGTGCTTCCCCTATAAAGTCCTTAATTAGGATTTGCCCTCACTGAGGCCCTGGTTTACAATATAACTGTGGGCCAAACGCCGTTCTGTTTTTGCTCCAAAGTCCTGAAGAACAGGCCAAGTAAAAGGATCGTGATAACTGGGCTATGCAAGCCTTCGCAGCCACTCAGGGCAGGACAGGGATAGCCAAATGGAAGGAAATACCTAATTTTTTAAGTGAAAACAATTTCAGGAGCTGGAGTGGTAGCACAGTCATAGGGAGTTTGCCCTGCACACAGCCGACCCAGGATGAAGCGGGTTCAATCCCCAGCATCCCATATGGTCCCCGAGCCTAACAGGAGCGATTTCTGAGACCAGAGCCAAGAGGAACCCGAGAGCCACCGGGTGTGCCCCCCCCCAAAAAGTGAAAACTTCCAGGGGCCGGAGAGATAGCATGGAGGTAGGGCATTTGCCTTGCATGCGGAAGGATGGTGGTTTGAATCCAGGCATCCCATATAGTCCCCCGAGCCTGCCAGGGGCGACTTCAGAGCATAGAGTCACCCCTGAATACTGCCAGGTGTGACACACACACGCCCAAAAATCAAATAACAAAAGTGAAAACTTCTAATGAACAAAACTTACACAGAAAGATATTAGGGCAGAGAGAGAAATCCATGTTTCAGAGTACACAGACTTCTTCAAAGGGGAAAAAAAAGATAAAAAGAAAAAAAAGAGATTTGACAGGCCCGGAGAGATAGCACAGCGGCATTTGCCTTGCAAGCAGCTGATCCAGGACCAAAGGTGGTTGGTTCGAATCCCGGTGTCCCATATGGTCCCCCGTGCCTGCCAGGAGCTATTTCTGAGCAGACAGCCAGGAGTAACCCCTGAGCGCCGCCGGGTGTGGCCCAAAAACCAAAAAAAAAAAAAAAAAAAAAAAAAAAGAGAGAGATTTGAATTCTAGGGAGAACATGGGCTGAGAGCAAGGCAGGAAATGTCCGACTTGTATGTGGCTCGAAGGTGCAGCCAAGCCACCTCTTCACAAGGAACAGCACAGCAGTGAGAGCAAGAATGGATGGGAACAGCACAGAGATGCTAGACTTGCATGCAGCTGACCGGGGTTCAATCTCCTGTACCCCACACGAGTACAGTATTTGAACAGTGCTGGTGTGGCCCACTCCTCCTCCCCCAAAGAGAGCTAATAAGTTCCAAGTGTCAAGTAATCATGAGAAAATGTTTTTGTTTTTTTTTTGGTGGTTTTTGGGTCACACCCGGCAGTGCTCAGGGGTTATTCCTGGCTCCAGGCTCAGAAACTGCTCCTGGCAGGCACGGGGGACCATATGGGACACCGGGATTCGAACCGATGACCTCCTGCATGAAAGGCAAACACCTTACCTCCATACTATCTCTCCGGCCCCATGAGAAAATGTTTTGAAAGCGAAAGAAAACATTAAGAAGGCAGGCTCGGGCCCAGAGAGATAGCACAGCGGGGTGTGGCCCAAAAACCAAAAAAAAAAAAAAAAAAAAAAAAAGAAGAAAGAAGGCAGGCTCAGAATTCAAAGACGGTCTCTTACTACTTTGGAGAAGAAAAACTGGACAAGACAAGTCAGCCCGACAGCATGAGCTGGACAGGAAGGTTGGCTGGCACAGCCTGAGCCGACTCATGTTCCGGAGGGTCAATGAGAACGGAGTCCCTCGTCAAGTGAGCGTCTTCCCAGGAGAGCTCACCCCACCATGTTCTGAGACTACATCCACGTTCTCCCTGGAGCAGGAATACTACGGCTGCAGTTTTGTCTGCTACGACTGCCGGTCCGGCATGCTCAACTCCTTGGCTTTGCCCACTGCGGGTGCGCCGTGGTGTTCAAGCGGCAAAGGCATGCCCTGCTGCTACTCTAGCCAAGTCAGCTTCGAAGAGTGACCACAGAAAGCCAGTGCTCGTCTCTCAACCAAAAACAGGGACCCACCTCGTGAGAGCGGAATTTGGTGTCGTCCAGCTTCCGCAGGGCGTACTCCATGTCTTCTTTCCGGAGATACTCCACCATGCCCATCCCATCCTTCTGCACGTCCGCGTAACACACATCCCCGGCTTCGCGCATGTGGTCTTTCAGGTCCTGCCAGCTGCCCGACGGTGGAAGTCCTGGGCACAGAGAATGCAAAACGAGAGACTAGATCCTTACGCCATAGAAAAAAACCCGCACAAAAGGACCTAGGGGAGAGAATAAGAGCATGTACGAGGCCTGTGGTTATTCCCATACTTCAAGGGTGGAGAAACCCTGCATCTCTGAGGCCAAGGGAATTCCCTTTCTAATCTCCCCAATATTTACTGTGCCTATACAAAAAAATAAAAAAAGGCACAAATTAATTTTTTTTATTGTTTTTTTGTGTGCCTTGTTTTGTTTTCATCTTGGGACCGTGATTATTGTTTGGTTGCTGTCTTTACTGCTGTGGTGCCTTTTGGGTTGTATTTCTTTTTTTGTATTGTTATATTTTTCTTCCTTTTTCCCTTTCATAACTTGAACCATCTTGTCCTGCCTCACAAATTGAGGGAGAAGTAATGGAAGGTACCAAGACCAAACAGTCGTATGAACATTGAGTAGAAATAAAATACGATCAGACTCAAACACCAAACCCAAAGCCAACGACAACAGAATTGACACCCAATCTACAACAAGCTAGGCACAGAGGGGACCACTTACACTAGCAGCCCGGGGGTCAAAGGAGGGGGATATGAGATGCATGCTGGGAACGGGTAGAAGGAGAAAAACATTGGTGTGGGAATGCCCCTGATTCAATGTCACTATGTACTCAAAATATTAATGTGAAAGATTTGTAATCCACTGTGGTCCACTAAGAATCAGCAATAAATTGGGGCCGGAGAGATAGCACAGTGGTAAGGCGTTTGCCTTAGACGCAGAAGGATGGTGGTTCGAATCCCGGCATCCCATAGGGTCCCCTGAGCCTGCCGGGAGCAATTTCTGACCGTGGAGCCAGGAGTTACCCCTGAGCGCTGCCGGGTGTGACCCAAAAAATAAATAAACAAAAAAAATCAGCAACAACAAGGAACTTGTCAGTTCATTGCTACTCATTACTGGGGGGAGGGGTTTGGACCACACACAGGATACTACTAGCTCTGTGGTCAGAAGTCACTCCTGGCAGCCTCTGAGGACTTTTCAAATCTTAGTCGAGGACACAAACCCAGAAAACATCCAAGAGTGATAACTCCCCTGAGGTAACTGGCTATAGGGCCTGAAAGATATATTAGGGGTTGCAGTACAAGCTCACTGACCGCGGTTCAATTCCTGGCACCCCGTGGTCAGTGACCTGGGAGCAGACCTCCAGCCACAGGGGTATGGTCCTAAAACAGAAAATAAATCCAAAAGAGGCTGCTCTGGAGGCCAGGTATGTGGTTCCATGGTAGAGCACATGCATCTGTGAGGCCCTGGGCTTTAGTCCAATCACCCAAACAAGCTCGTCTTAAACTAATCATCAGATGCAAAGTCCTTTCAACGGAGTAAGAATTGTTTCAAAAAAGAAGAAAAAAATAAAAAGAAAAGAATTGTTTCAAATTTGTTGGGGCCTGAGCGATAGCACAGTGGCTGACCCAGGAGCAATTTGTGCCAGGAGGGCAGACAGAGCTAGGAGGAACTCAAGTGCTGCCAATTCACTGTCTGAGTCTCTGAGTTCTACTATTCTCCATTATGAACCAACTATTTTTTTTCCTGACTAAATACTCAATGCATGGGAACTCTAAAAACATCCAATGAATAACCAAAGTGTAGCTAACACAACAAAATGTGTAGTGAGCTTTTGTGTAGCGAGAATGACTGACAAATTAGACAAAGCACCTCTTAAGGACCACCAACACTCATCAATTCGGTAGGGAAGGGGGATGCAGGGAAGGTTCAGACGCTACAACTAGTTGGGAATTCCACAGTGCTACCTCGTGTTAAGAGATGAGTGGTTAAGGCACTGGAACTGCCTCACAACCACCACATATGAACCCTTGGGCCACATCGCTAAGCACAAACAGAGATAGCCTCAAAACAAAACAAAACATCAAATTAAGGGGCCAGATCCATAGCATAGACTCGCAGTGGTCCTCAAACTATGGCCCGCGGGCCACATATTGTATTTGTATCTGTTTTGTTTCTTCATTGCAAAATAAGATATATGCAGCGTGCATAAGAATTCGTTCCTAAGTTTTGTTTTTACTATAGTCAGACTCTCCAATGGTCTGAGGGACAGTGAACTGGCCCCCTGTTTTAAAAGTTTGAGGACCCCTGGTAGAGGTAGGAAGTTTGACCTGCATGTGGTTTAGTTCCCTGAGCCCAACCAGGAATGATACCTGAAGGCAGAGCCAGGAGTAAGACCTGAGCAATTAGGCATGGCCCAAAAAACAAAAAAAAAGAGAAAAAGAAAACCTTTCCCAAAGCCGCACCGCAATGCAGTTTCCCAGGCAAGCTGGGCAAGGCCCCAGGTTTCACCACACACAGGTTACAGGAATGAAAGCTGTGTCCGAGTAGCCCTGCACTGAAAAAACATCAGCTAACGTTTCTGAGTGGCCAAACCTCGCTAAGCGGTTTACACCTGCCTCCATTCCGCCCATCTGAAAAAAACATACCTGAAACGAGAACTCGGAAATCGGATCTTCGTGTAGGAGGCCCGTTCCTCCCGCCACGGGGCCACCCGCCCCGGATCCCGTAAGTGCGAGGGAACTCCACGCGAAGCCGGCACTGGCCATAGTTGTATCCGTTCCTTCCATAAATTGCATCTTCGGCATCTCTGCAAGAGAAGCTCGAGTTACTGCTGCCCAGGAGGCTAGTGACATCACAATAAAAGGGAAATGAGGGCCTGGAGAGATAGCATGGAGGTAAAGTGGTTGCCTTGCATGCAGAAGGGCGGTGGTTCGAATCCCGGCATCTCACAGGGTCCCCTGAGCCTGCCAGGAGCGATTTCTGAGCATAGAGCCAGGAGTAACCCCTGAGCTGTGACCAAAAAAAAAAAAAAACACACAAAAAAAGGGGGGGGGGAATGAAAATGTGTGTTACCAAACAGGAACTTGGCACGTTACTGCTTTGATATGATACGAAATGGTACTGTTCGCAGATTAAACTTGACCATGATCACCCACTGTCCTAGGTAGGTAAGGAACACTAAAAACTGGCAGACGGTATTTATTGTAGTAGAGAAACCAATAGAAGGAAGCTAATGGGGTAGAGAGGTGTCATTAGAGATGATTTATTTCACCAATAAAACCATTTCTCTATTATTGCTGAGAAGTTTCTCAAAGGGTATACCATGTACTAGCGGTCTTTTTTTTTTTTTGGGGGGGGGGGGACACCCAGCAATGCTCCGGGGTTACTTCTGGCTCTGCACTGAGGAATCTTCTGGCAGTGCTCAGGAGACCATAAGGGATGCCAGGGATTGAATCTGGGTTGGCCACATGCATGGCAAGGCCATAAACAGTGTATAATCGAACTGGAGTAATAACACAGCAGTAGGGTGTTTGTCTTGCACACTATTGACCTGGGAGGAACCCGGGTTCAATCCCTAGCATCCCATAAGGTCCCCGAGCCTGCCATGAGCAATATGTGATAGCAGATCCAGGAGTAACCAGTTAGCGCCACCAGGGGTACTATCTGTATACTGTACTATTTCTCTCTGATCCTTGTGCTATGTTAGGCTTCTTATTTGGGCGGGGGGTGGGGGGTCACACCCGGTGTCACTCAGGGGTTATTCCTGGCTCTACACTCAGACATCACTCCTGGAAGGCTCGAGGGACCATATGGATGCTGGGATTCAAACCACTGTCCATCTTGGATCGGCTGTGTGCAAGGCAAACGCCATTCGGCTGTGCTATCTCTCCAGCCCACCATATGTTAGCTTTTTTCGCGGGGGGTGGGTGGGGGGTGGGGGGAGGGTTTGGTTTTTGGGTCACACCCTGGAGCACTCAGGGATTACTACTGGCTCTATGCTCAGTAATTGCTCCTGGCAGGCTCGGGGGACCATTTGGAATGCTGAGATTCGAACCACTGTCCTTCTGCATGCAAGGTAAATGACCTACCTTCATGCTATCTCTCTGGCTCATAGGCTTTTTAATATTCTTCCATAAGGTCTAGTTCAGCGGTCGGCAAGCCGCGGCTCGAGAGTCACATGTGGCTCTTTACACTTTTTAATGCGGCTCTTCTGTGTGCCGGGTGCTCCTAGCCTCTGTCAGTGCACGCCCTGTGTGGCTCTCAAAATAAATTTCAATCATAGTGTTGGCGAGATTTGGCTCAGTTGAAAAAAAAAGGTTGCCCACCACTGGTCTAATTCCATCAATTGATAGGAAATAAAAAATAAAATAAAATAAAATAAAAGGGCCCGGAGAGATAGCACAGCGGTGTTTGCCTTGCAAGCAGCCGATCCAGGACCCAAGGCGGTTGGTTCGAATCCCGGTGTCCCATATGGTCCCCCGTGCCTGCCAGGAGCTATTTCTGAGCAGACAGCCAGGAGTACCCCTGAGCACCGCCGGGTGTGCCCCAAAAGCCAAAAAAAAACATAAAAACATAAAAATAGGGGGCAGGAAAGGACTATTAAGATAATACAACAAGGTGGGCAAGCGGGCCGTGCCGGGATGCCCAAGTCGTGCGCGGCGCGGCAGTGCTGCAACCGCTACAGCAGCCGCAGGAAGCAGCTCAGCTTCCACCGCTACGGGAGTGGGTGCACAACATGGGCCGCGGTAACGTCCAGCCCAAGCAGCACACGGTCCTCTGCTCCGAGCACTTTCGGCCCGAGTGCTTCAGAGCCTTCGGGAACCGCTAGAACCTGACCCGCAGCGGTACCGAGTTCGCCTTCCCGCACCGTGCCCCGCTGGCAAGGGCGAGTGCAGCGCGAACCAGCCAGGGCAGGAAGGCCACCCCTGAGGAGGGGCAGGTCCTGCCAATGAACCCCGAGGCCCCTGCACCCCGCCGCGGCCCACCACCACCCCCGCCACCACCACCCTGCGATCACAGCTACCTGGACACCCTCAAGGACAAACTCTTGGTGGCGCTGAAGGAGAATGAGAAGCTGCGTAGGCGTGTGAGGGCCCAGAGGCTGGTACTGCGGAGGCATGCACGGAGCCAAGCCATGGGGGCAGGGTCCGAACCCGCTGCGACCCCTGGGAACCCCCCAAGTTGTGCAGAAAGCACCCCTGAGCAGGTCACCGCCCCGCAGTGAGGCTGCTGGGCCTGAGACCTAACAGAGCATCTGCCCTCCCCTTCTCACCCACCCACCCTCGAGGGTCCCCCAGGAGGCCAGTTTGTGTGAACAAGCAGGCCCTGGGGTTCTTGGCAATATTGGGGACATGGAGGCCTGACCCTCAGCTCCACCCCCTGGCGACCCTGCAAGGCATTGACAACTCGTCCCCAGCCAGCTTCCAGGAAAGGTTTATTGGGTGGGTGGGGTACAGTCCTTTCAAGTGGGGGGAGGGGATGGGCTCTGTGTCTAAGGACATGACAAAGCCCCCCAAGACTGATTCGTGAGTGGAAATAAATAGCCCAACTGTGGGGAAAAAAAATACATCAAGGACCAGAGCGGTAGGGCGCTTGCCTTGCACCTGTCAGACCCAGCAATGGACCTTGGTTTGATCCCTGGCATCCCATATGGTCCCGGAGCCAGGAGTGATTTCTGAGTACAGAGCCAGGAGTAACCCCTGAGCGTCACTAGGTGTGCCCCCCACAAAAGATAATACAATAAGGTGCTTGCCTTGCAAGCACCTGACCCCAACTCAATCCCCAATACCACACAGGATCCCTAAGTAAACACACCCAGGCATAAGTCCTGAGCACAGCAAGGTATAGCTCAAAACACATTAACAGAAAATAAAGGCAGGAGGCACATGCTCAATCCCTGGCACTACAGTGCTCACAGCACTACCAGGATGACTCCATTGGCACTAAACCGGGAGAGACCCCCCCTGAGTCAGGAGGACCACAGCTCAGCTACAGAGCACGTGCCTCACATGTATGAGGCCCTACGTGTGATCTCGTCCCACCCTTCTCCCCAGTAGAGCAAAGCTCCCCATACAAGCAAATCAGTATCTTCTTAGGAAATTCTAACTGCCAGGGTACCTTTTCAGGATTAGATTTACGTGTCAAATATGGGTCCATTTCACCAAAAGAGTTGTGTATTTAAAGTTCCTTTCTGAGGGGACAGAGCTGACCCAAGATGGACCCAGGTTTGATCCCTGGCATCTCATATCGTCCCAAGCCTACCAGGAGAGATTTCTGAGTGTAGAGCGAGGAGTAACCCCTGAGCGCCGCTGGGTATGGCACCCAAAACACTAAATAAATAAATTAAATAAATAAAAATAAACTTCCTTTCAGGAGCCAAACGAGAGTATAGTGAGCAGCCTTGAATATAGCTGCCCCAGGTTCAATCCCCTGAGCACAGCTGGATGTGACCCCCCAAAAAAAGTTACTTTCAAAGCTGTCCTGTGTTCTATCCCATAGCAAACTCCCCCCTCCCCAACGTGATTCCAAGTTCTCTCTGAGCACAAAGCCAGAAGTAATAAGCCCTGAGCACCTCAGTGGTACACAAAAAAGCAAAAGTGGTTCCTTTGGTCCTGAGCGACAGTACAGCTATAGGGTGCCTGTCTTGCATGTGGCTGACACATAGAGGGTTCCCCAAACCCCACCTGGAGTGATTCCTGAGTGCCTCCTGATGTGGCCCCAAAAAGCAAAAAGCTAAAGATACTTTGTCTTCCGGGGAGGCTCTGGAGAGAGAGGGAAGGTAGCCTACAGAGACAAGCAGAGCTAAACTGCATCAGTCACGAAAACATCAAGTCTGTCTTTTACTTAAAGGCTTATAAATAAGCTCGGCGGACCACACCCAACGCATCTGTTTAATATTTGGGGGGGGGGGGGTAAATATATAAACTGGGGAGAGAGGCAGCAGCGCAGCTGGGATTCAAGAGCCAACTCGTTTTTTGTTGTGTTGTGGCCACATCCAGCAGTGCTCAGGGCCTACTCCTGGCTCTTCACTCCCCGCAGGCTAGGTGACATGGGATGCCAGGTTCGACCCCAAGTCCGCTGGATGCAGGCAAGGGAAATGCCCGACCACTGCCATTGCTCCGGCCCCAAGAGCCAACTCTTAACGACCAACTGCCCAGCGTTCCAATCCTTCTCCCTGCTAGCCGCCAGTATTCATGCCCTCGATTTCCTCGCATCTCTAAACATGACCGACACAGGGGCCGGAGAGATAGCATGGAGGTAAGGCGTTTGCCTCTCATGCAGAAGGTCATCGGTTCGAATCCCGGCGTCCCATAGGGTCCCCCGTGCTTGCCAGGAGCGACTTCTGAGCATGGAGCCAAGAGTAACCCCTGAGCACTGCCGGGTGAGACCCAAAAACCAAAAAAAAAAACCAAAAAAACATGACCGACACAAGGAATCTGGGCAAGAAAGAAGGTGCTCTGTGTCCTGCAGCGCTTTCTCCACACTGGGCTTCTTCTGCGCCGAAGAGGCGTGTTGGGCAGGGGAGGAGATGATGCCAATGCAATGTAGCAAGGAGAACGGGCCCAGACCTTGATCCCTAACGGCTCCCCCAAAGCTGGGACTTCTGACTAGATAAGATAGAAAAGCAGGGGCCAGAGCGATAGCACAGGGGAAAGGCGTTTTTGTTTGCCTCGCACGCTGCTGGACGGGGACAGACCCGGGTTCGATCCCGGGCATCCCATAGGGCGGGCCCCTGAGCCTGCCCGGGTGGGGGGAGAGGAGCGATGTCTGAGCCCCCCTGAGCGAGCAAGCCCGCCCCGCGCATGCGCGGCCCTCGTCCGCCCGCCCGCCGACTGCGCACGCGCGGGCCCCTCCCCTCCCGCCAGGGACCCCACGGGGCTCGGGGCCCCGCTCGGTCGCGGCTCCGGGGAAGCGAAGGGGAAGCGAGTTAGGGAGGGGGGAGGGGGAGGGGCGGCAGGGCGCCGCGCATGCGCAGACCGGACCCGCCCCCCCCCCCGCCTCCCTGGTCCCTCCCGGGGGCGCCGGCGCGCGGGGCGGGGGTCCCGTCCTTCCGCCCGCCCGCCCGGGCCTCACCGCGGGTCCTCGAAGCGCACGAAGGCGAAGGGCACGAGGCTGTGGCGGTTCTTGAGCTCGATCTCGCGGATGCGGCCGAACTTGTAGAAGAGGTCCTCCAGGTCCTTCTCGCGCACGTCGCTCGGCAGGTTGCCCACGTAGATGCGCCCGTCGCCCTCGCCGCCGCGCTCGTCCGCCCAGCCCGACATCCGCGCCGCTCCGCGCCCGCGCGGCGCCTCGCCCCGCCTCGCCTCGCCCGCCTGCCCGGCCCGGCCCGGCTCCCCGCAGCGTCCGCGGGCTCCGGCGAGCGCTCAGCCGCGCTGCATTGTGGGAGCCGAGCGCCGGCCGGAAGCCAGCCCCGGGGCGCGGCGCGTCGGCGTCGGAGGCGCGGGCGGCGTCTTAAAGGGGAGGACGCGGCCCGGCGGCCCCGGCGGGCGCGGCGCCTGCGCGCTGGCGGCCGCGCGCGGGGGGGAGCGCGGGGGACGGGCGCGCACGGCGCGTGCGCGGGGGGCCGCACGGAAGGGAGCTTGTTAAAGGGGACGCGCGCGGCCTCGGTCCCGGCCCCGCGCGTGCGCACTGGCTTTCGCGCGCGGGAGGGGACTTGCTCACGGCCCGGGACGGACGCGGCGACGCTCTCGGCGCGTGCGCAGTGGAGACCGCTCGGGGAGGGGAGGGGTGCGCGAGGCCGTGCGCCCCGGAGCGTGTTAAAGGGGGCGCGCGCGGCGCTCGGTCCGGGCTCGGCGCGTGCGCACTGGCGGCCGATTCCGTGCGTGGCGAGTCGCTCGCGACGTGCGCACGCGTGGTGTCTGTTTCCTCCCTCTTCCCCCTCTTGAAGTCTTTCATTTAATGAATAAGCGGTCATCGGTGATCGGAGGATCCAATCACTTATTTTTCACTTGAATGCGAATTTAAATAGAGAAGTTTGTCTATTCATTTATCAATTAAGTCATTCATTTCATGAATAATCAATCACAAGTGATAAGAGGACTCGATCATTTACTTTTATTCTTGAATGCGAATTTAAATAGAAAAGTATGTTTGATACAAAGGCATCATGCGCATTCAAATTTAATGTAAGTCATTTGTAGGATAAATTGCTCATTGGATCAAGTGAATATACTGTCTGTAAATCAATATATGGATGCTTAATGTGTGTTATGTAGCAATGTGAGTTAACATGGGAATGATGACATACAGGCCAATGTAATATAAAACAATAGATTTCATTTAAGACCGAGGTGGCATTTAGTTAAGTGGGGGCACACCCGGCGGTGCTCAGGGCTTATTCCTTGCTCTCTGCTTATTCTTGGTGGTACCTGATGGGATGCCGGGGATCGAACCCCAGTCAGCCGCATCCAGGACCTATTATACTATCTTTCGGCACTCTAAAACTTATTTTTTTTTTTTTTTTTTTTTTTTTTGGTTTTTGGGCCACACCCGGCGGTGCTCAGGGGTTACTCCTGGCTGTCTGCTCAGAAATAGCTCCTGGCAGGCACGGGGGACTCTATGGGACACCGAGATTCGAACCAACCACCTTTGGTCCTGGATCGGCTACTTGCAAGGCAAACGCCGCTGTGCTATCTCTCCGGGCCCTCTTTTTTCTTTTTCATGCCATGTTCCTTCTCATCTGTATCAGGACTCATACTGAACAATGAGTTCTGGGTTGCAAAAGAGGATTTAGTTTTTGCACCTGTCTCAAAGTCTCTGTCCATGAGTCAAGACAAAAACACACACACAGGTGCTGGTAATGTAAGTAATTTGTAAGATAAATTGCTTATTGGATCAAATGAATATACTGTGTCTGTAAATCAATATATGGAGGCTTAATGTGTGTTATGTAGCAATGTGAGTTAACATGGGAATGATGACATACAGGCCAATGTAACATAAAACAGTACACATTAACTGATTTCATTTAAGACCGAGGTGGCCTTTAGTTAAGGGGGGGCACACCCAGCGATGCTCACGGCTTATTCTTGGTTCTCTGCTTATTCTTGGTGGTACCTGATGGGATGCCGGGGATCGAACCCCAGTCGGCCGCATCCAGGGCCAGCTCCTGGCCTATTATACTATCTTTCGGCACTCTAAAACTTATTTTTAAAAGCCAACGCAGCAGGGCCGGAGTGAGAGGACAGCAGGTAAGGTGCTCATCTCATGAACCCAGGTTCGATCCCCAGGATCCCAAGTGGTGTCTTGAGACTGCCAGGAGTGGTTCCTGAATGCAGAGCCCGGAGGAACCCCTGACAGCTGCTGAATGTGGCCCCAAAACCAAAAATAAAAAACAATGTCACAGGGAATACAACTAAACATTTTGTCCCCAGGTATTGATTTCTTTTCATACTGCTCCTGACACCTTTGAAATCAAAATAAGGAACAGGGAGATCTGGGAGGCTTAGGCTTAGATCCTGTGTAGCCCCTCACAGAAAAAGAAAAAAAAAATGGGCCGGGCGGTGGCGCTAAAGGTAAGGTGCCTGCCTTGCCTGCGCTAGCCTTGGACGGACCTCGGTTCGATCCCCCGGTGTCCCATATGGTCCCCCAAGCCAGGAGCAACTTCTGAGTGCATAGCCAGGAGTAACCCCTGAGCGTTACTGGGTGTGGCCCAAAAACCAAAAAAAAAAAAGAAAAAAAATATTTTTAATTCTTTTTAATAAATAAAACCCTTCACCAGTGAAACATTCCCATTACCAATATCCCAAATGTCCCTCCTCCCCACCCCACATTGGCCTGTCCTCTAGACAGGCTTCTACTTTCCTCAAAATAATTAGAGAGCTAGTGTTGGGATTTAGAGCATGCAGGTTCCTTCAGTCATTGCTCCATGTCCCCTAACCCCAACACTATTTGAAGCTGTTCCCAGCATAGAATGGAAGGAGAAGGAGCCTTTGACTATTATCGTAGGGTGGCCCTCGCCCCAAAATCAAGCCGGTCCCAATCCTGAAGATTGCCTACAACCAGAAATATGTGATTCCTTGCTTGTTTTGGGGACCACACTCAGTGGCGCTCAGGTTACTTCTGCCTCTGTTCTCAAAAATGAATCACTCCTGGCAGGCTCCAGGAACCATCTGGGATGCCAGGGATTGAACCTGGGTCCCTCACAGCTAAGCAAACGTCCTACCCACTGGACTATCACCCTAATCCCTGAATCCTTGTACATTATGATTTTGTAGAAGAAGCCAGTGCGCTCTCTCGCTCTCTCTCTTTTCTCATATTTCCCTAAATCTAATTTACTTTGCAAAATAATCAAAACAAACAAAAAACAGGCACCCACATAAAATTACTAAGCACGTAATCTTTTTTTGGAAGTTTAATTCATGGTCTGCATCAGGCCCTGATAAGATCCCTCTCCATCCAGTATTTCCACTTGTGGGATTTTTATCACAAGTAAATAAGAAAGCCTCACAACAAACTATGGATGTCCACCGTGTTCTGTGCAATTAAAAAGTCTCAAGTCCAGATAATAAGGGAGTGATCCAAAACAGTAATATTGAATGATTCACAATTATTAAACTGTTTGGGAGATTATTATGGCCATGCTAATTTAATTATAATTAAAATGAGTTTAAATGTGTTTACACATGTGTAAGTATATATTCTAAAAGAATCTAGTAAACTTTAAAGACAACGTTCGTCTCTAAAGAATGTAATTATGGAGGGCCGGAGCGATAGCATAGCGGTAGGGCATTTGCCTTGCATGTGCCCGACCAAGGACAGACTCGGGTTTGATCCCCGGCATCTCATATGGTCCCCTGAGCCTGCCACAAGTGATTTCCTAGCACCCCCCAAATAAGAATGTAATTGTGGAGGCCAGAGAGATAGTATCACAGTTAAAGCACTTACCTTGCACGAAACAGACCCAGGCTCAGTCCTCAACACCACATATGGTCCCCCAAATATCATGATCCCCTGAGCACCACTGAATGTGGGCCCCCAAAATTAATAAACTTTAGAGATACCACTTATTTGCTTCTAAAGAAAGTAATTGTATCAACCAGAAAGATAGTTAAGGTTTGGTTAAAACACTTGGCTTGCACGTGGCCAACCCAGGTTCGATCTGTGCCACACATAATAATCGTGTATGTTCATCCAATCATTGCTAGGAGTGATCCCTGAACACCACAGGGTGTCCCCGAAACAAAACAAAAAATCAGTGTGGATGAAATACATAGCAACTATGTTCCTCAAGGAGAGAGTGTGAGGACCAGAGCAATAGTACAACCAGTTGAGTGCTTGCCCTTCACACAGCTCATCCGAGTGTGATCCCCAACAACTCAGTTTTCCCCCAGCCCACCAGGAGTGATCCCTGAGTGTAGAGCCAGGAGCAACCCCAGAGCACCACCCGGTGTGGCCTAAAATCAAAACCAAGAAAAACAGGATGAGATGACACAGTAGGTATGGCCCTTGCCTTGCCTGGAGCTATTCCTGAACACAGAGCCAGGAGTAAGGCCTGAGCATTGCCAGTTGTAGCTTCCCCCATAATCAGCAAAGTGTGTGTGTGTTAGTAACAGTGGTAGTACTATTATTTTCTTTTTTTTTTTTTTTTTTTTTGGTTTTTGGGCCACACCCGGTGACGCTCAGGGGTTACTCCTGGCTATGCGCTCAGAAGTCGCTCCTGGCTTGGGGGACCATATGGGACTCCGGGGGATCGAACCGCGGTCCGTCTCCTAGGCTAGCGCAGGTAAGGCAGGCACCTTACCTCGAGCGCCACCGCCCGGCCCCAGTACTATTATTTTCACCACCTGTAACAAAACAAACAAAAGACAGTTTACCAAATGCTTTTTTTTTTTTTTTTTTTTTTTTTTTTTTGGTTTTTGGGCCACACCCGGTAACGCTCAGGGGTTACTCCTGGCTATGCGCTCAGAAGTTGCTCCTGGCTTGGGGGACCATATGGGACACCGGGGGATCGAACCGCGGTCCGTCCAAGGCTACCGCAAGCAAGGCAGGCGCACCTTACCTTTAGCGCCACCGCCCGGCCCCACCAAATGCTTTTTGATGAAAATTATTTCTGTATATTTTTCTTTTTATTGTTCTTCTGCACTTATCAAATTGTATTTAATGTGCACTGTTCTTATCATGAAAATGAAGCAATGAATTATTTCTAAAATAAAATGGCACCATCTGCTGTAATTTGGGTTATGTAAAACTTTTAGTGTTTCAGTGGGGTTTTTGTTTTGTTTTTGTTCAGAACGTACTCCTGGCTCTGTACTCAAGGATCATCCCTGGCTGACATGGGGAGACGGTCAGGGGTACCATTGGTCACACCCAGGTGATGTGACAAGTGCAAGACAAGTGCCCACCCACTATACTATCTCTCCAGCCCCAAACTTGTAGTTGTTACTTTTTAAACATTTATTTATTTATTTATTTATTTTGGGTTTTGGGTCACACCTGACAGTGCTCAGGGTTTCCTCCTGGCTCTGCACCCACAAATTGCTCCTGGCAGGCTCGGGGAACCCTATGAGATGCTGGGAATCAAACCCGGGTCTGTCCCAGGTCAGCTAAGTGCAAGGCAAACGCCCTACCACTGTGCTGCTTTGTTGGACTAAAATAAGCAGGGAAGCTCCCTGGACAAATATGATCTCCTTTGGGTTAGTTTGGGCTTCACGTCTGGCCTCACGGGCTTCTCCCTGGGCTTTGCCAGAATCTATCCTGCTCGTTTCGGGGACTAAGCAATACTCAGTATGCAGAGCTTGCGCACTAACTGTCCCTTGGAGCTATCAAGTCTAGTTCCTGGCTCAACGTCTTAAAGACCAAAGGTGCAGCTCAGCAGGAGGGCACATACCTTGCCTTGTAAATTCTTAAGTTTAATCCTCAGCTCTGCAAAGCAGAGGAAAGGCTAGAGCAATATAGAACAGCAGAGAGGGTGCTTGCAGGTAGCCGACCCAGATTTGATCCCCAGCATGCCATATGGGCTTCTAAAAACTGCCAGGAGGGCCGGGCGGTGGCGCTGGAGGTAAGGTGCCTGTCTTGCCTGCGCTAGCCTAGGACGGACCGCGGTTCGATCCCCCGGCGTCCCATATGGTCCCCCAAGAAGCCAGGAGCAACTTCTGAGCGCATAGCCAGGAGTAACCCCTGAGCGTCACAGGGTGTGGCCCAAAAACCAAAAAATAAAAACTGCCATGAGTGATCCCTAAGCACAGTCACGGGGTGAGCCCTGAATGTCATCAGAGTGACCTCAAAAACAAACTTAAAAAAGTATGGCAAGAGTTGGAGAGATAGCACAGCAGTAGGGCCGTTTGCCTTGCACACACACAGCAACCCAGGACTGATGGTGGTTTGATTCCCAGCATCCCATATGGTCCCCATATGGCTCGCCTTCCAGGAGCTATTTCTGAGCACAGAGCCAGGAGGAATCCCTGAGTGCCGCCGGGTGTGACCCAAAAACCAAAAAAAACAAAAGATGGGAGATAGTTCGAAGGACTGGAGTTCATGTTTGTCATCCTCAAGGCCTGGATCTGATCTTGGAACTGCATCGCTCCTGGAGCACTGCTGGTTTTATGCACAGTACAGCTCAGTATTGTGGGGGGGGGGCCTTCCCCACCCCCCAAAATGAGGCACTGATGATCTTGAGTCTAAGTACACAGCCTCATAAACCCTCGTATATCCTAAAAGCACTATAAAGTTCATGGGGGCCGGAGCAACAGCACAGCGGTAGCGCTTTTGCCTTGCATGCAGCAGACCCGGGAGGGACCCAGGTTCGATTCCCGGCATCCCATAGGGTCCCCCAGAGCCTGCCAGGAGTGATTTCTGAGTGCAGAGCCAGGAGTAATCCCAGAGTACCACTGGGTGTGACCAAAATTAAAAACACAATAAATAAACAAAGTTCAGAGGCCTCCTCATTTTGGACGGTACTGAGGTGTGTGAGGCAGAGTCCTTCTCCTACATAATTGTCTGGAAAAGGCCAGAGAACAAGGGGTCGGAGCGGTGGCACAGGGCATAAGGCATCTGCCTTGTGCACGCTAGCCTAGGATGGACCGCAGTTCGACACACACACACACACACACACACACACACACACACACACACACACACACACACACACACACACCCGGCATCCCATATGGTCCCCCAAGCCAGGAGTGATTTCTGAGCGCATAGCCAGGAGGAACCCCTGAACGTCACCAGATGTGGCCCAGAAACTACAAAAAAAAAAAAAAAAAGACCAGAGAACATGCCTGGAACGTGGAAGGGGTTGTTGTTGTTGTTGTTGTTGACAACTGGGTAGTCCTGGTAGAGAAAACAAATGTCTTCGTGGCGCTCTAGGCAGGAGACTCAAAATAGTCATGACTCATTTTGTATCATGCTATCTGGCAGTGGGCGAGTGCTCAGGGGCTCTGAGCTAAGTGGAAAATGGGGCCAGATGTGGGAGCCTGACATGACAGCCTTCTTGTATTAAAAATTCTACTGCTGGTGGGGCTGGAGCAGTGGCACAGCTGTAGGGCGTTTGCCTTGCACACAACCGACCCGGGTTCGATCCTTGGCATCCCATATGGTCTGCTAAGCCTGCCAGGAGTGATTTCTGAGTGCAGAGCCAGGAGGAACCCCTGAGTGCTGCTAGGTGTGGCCCACAACACCCCCTCCCAATTCTACTGCTAAAGGGCTGGAGCACATGGTTTGCATGTGGGAACCCTGGGTTCAGTCTAAGCACTGAATGGTTTGTCAGGTACTGCCAGTAACATTCCTCCTTAGTATGTAGTTGGGTGTAATAAGAACCAAACATAACAGGACCAGAGAGATAGATCAATGGTTTGAGCCATACTTGAGATGTGTAAGGGGGGGAACATTTAAAAAAAATTACAGAGAGGAGGCCAGAGAGGTAGCACAGCGGTAGGGCGTTTATCTTGCATGTGGCTGACCCAGGAAAGACCCTGTTCGATATCCGGCATCCCATATGGTCCACCAAGCCTGCCGGGAGCGATTTCTGAGTGCAGAGCCAGAAGGAACCCCTGAGTGCCACTGGGTGTGGCCCAAAAAGCATACAATCAATTAATACAAACAAGTAAAGTGAAAAAATTACAGAGGAGGCCAAGTGATAGCACAGCAGATAGTGTTGGGGTGAATCATAATTGTGTGTGTCTCCATCTTCGCCGAACCCTGCACCCACTTTCCTGGGGACCCAGTGAATTCCCTAAAGTGTCCAGACAAAAAGGTCGTGGCAAGATAGGGCGTTTGCCTTGTATGCAGCCTACCCAGAACCAACCAGGGTTCAATCCCCAGCATCCCATAAAGTCCCCCGAACTTGCCAGGAGTGATTTCTGAACGCAGAGCCAGGAGTAACCCCTGAATAAAGCCAGATGTGGCCCCAAATAACAAACAACAACAAAAAAAGTTACAGAGATAAAGGTGGATTTTGTTCCTTTAAGCTCAGATACTAACCCTTGCAGGTTTGACTTGTAAACCAGGTGGAAACTGTAGTTTTATGCATGAGGGAGCCAGAAGCTTCCTTCTCTGTCACAAACCCTAGACAGAGACACTTTTGTCAGCCTTTGTTCATCGAGTGATTCGCTATCATTGAGCGCCAACTATAATTGAGGCCTTGACTAAGGCCTGCAGCACGTAGGAAGACGATTCTTGTCTTCTAGGTAGATGTTTAAGTTGCAGCTTCGTCATATTGACTGTGGTTGTGACACGGATGGCTACTGAGGCCATTGGAAGCAGCTGTTTGCTGGGAGTGGGGTCAGCAGCACCCACAGGTGGTCAGGGCTATTTCTAGCTTAGTGGTGGTCACTACTGGCGGTCCTACCCAAGAAAAGGAACCTTGGGACCAGAGCGATAGCACAGCAGACTTTTGTCTTGCACACAGCCAACCCAAGTTCCATCCCCAGCATCCCATATGGTCCCCCAGCCTGCCAAGAGGCATTTCTAAGTGGAGAGCCAGGAGTAGCTCGAATGCTGCTGGGTGTGGCCCCCCCAAAGGTGACCATCTGGTGTTGCCCACTAATACTGTTCGACTTTGGGGTGGGATGTTTTCCTTGCACGTGGCTGACCCAGGACAAACCCAGGTTCGATCCCCGACATCTCATATGGGTCCCTCAACCTGGCAGGAGCAATTTCTAAGCACAGGGCCAGGAGTACTCTCTAAGCACTGCCAGTGTGGTCCAAAAATCCTCCCAAAATGTGGGAGTTTAAGACCCCCCTAAAACTGAACATTAAGAACAAAACCAGCCCCAATTTTGACCCATTAATATGCTACGTGGGGAAGTAACGTGGAAGTGAGAAAGGAAATGACTCCAGTTACTCAAGCGAGGCACGCCTGGGACCTGATGTAAAGAGATGAGAGAGATACTAGGGGGTGCCAGAGAGAGATGGCACATCGGCAGGCGTTTACCTTGCACGTGGCCAACCCGGGATGGGCCTGGGTTCGATTCCCAGAATCCCATAGGGTCCCCCTGAGTCTGCCAGAAGCAATTTCTGAGCTCAGAGCCAGGAGTAAGCCCTGAGACTACCAGGTGTGCCCTCCCCCCAAAGAAAACTAAAAAAATAAAAGATACTAGATTGGCAGGGATAGAAGTTGGAGGGAGGGCTATATGAGGGTCCCACCTCGCAGTGTTCAGGAGATTAGTTAGGTTTAGGGTCACACCCCACCATGCCCAGGGCTTACTTTTGGCTCTACACTCAGGACTCACTCACTCCTGGCAGGGCTCCAGGGACCAAAGGGGGTGCTGAGGATCAAAGCCTCATGCAAGGCAAGTGCCCTAGCTGCTGTTCTATTTCTCTGACCCCTGAGATTAGATATTTCAAGCGACCGTCTCAGAACACTTGGGAGCGATGCAGATCCTCAAATGTGAGTTTTACTTGTCCTTCTATTTCGAATGTGATAACTACATTATCTAACATGTTATCTATCTACAGATAGATGTCCTCAGCTTGAGGAGAAAGCCTTTGACTCTAGCAGACTGTTCCAAGTTGAAGCCACTTCCCACAGCAAGCCACTGTCTCCTTCCCAGGGAGAGGAGCCATAGCCAATAAAAAAAAATAATAATGAAAACAATTAACACTGGGGATAAAAGTTTCTATGAACCTGCCCAGCTGGTTTGCTCCCTTTCCCTGTGACATCACTCCCCTCCGGCATCTCAGCAAAAGGCTTTTTTCCCCTAGTCCGGCCAATCCTGAGCGTCTCCCCAACCCTGGCCCTGGGGAGTGGTGGGCAGAGCGGAAGTGCTGGGGTGTAGACAGCAGTGAGAAAGTGAGTCATCTCGAGAAACTGGTCCAGGCTGGCAGGGAGAGCTGTGGGCCGGGGTGCTGTGGAATGTGTTTCGAGAGTCGCAGCACCCGCTGGTTCTCTGCCACCACCAGCTATCTGTGTGTGATGGGGAGACAGAATTGGGGAGATCGCTCCAAGGGCAAGAATGCAGACTTGGCATGCTGGGGCCCCGGCTTCCATCCTTTGCACCTGATGGTCCCCCAACACTACTGGAGTGACCCCCAGGACGGAGCCATAAGTAACATTGCCCCAAAACCAGCCCTGCAGTAGCAGACCCGCCACTGACTTTGGCCCCCAAATCAAACCAAAAGGAAAATGAGAAAGGAAGAGCTGCAGAGAACTAACTGAGCTGTGCAGGGGGGGAGTGGGGAAGCAGGCAGAAGCAACAGCAGAACTAGGAGGCTTGGAGAGAGTTGGGAATGGGGGCGCAGTGATTTTTTTAGGGGAATAAGTGCCGCGTGTGGGAGGATGGCAGAAGAAAGATGGGAATGAGGATATGCAGTTTGTTGTTAAACTACTCCCCTTTCGTGCTTTCTGAAAAGAAAAAAAAAAACTGCAGGAGATCCTTACCATTACCATTATTTTTTTCAATGGCTTTTTGGATAATGAGCTGATGTTTTTGTTTTGTTTTGGGGCCACACCCAGCAACACTCAGAAGTTACTCCTGGCTCTGTTCCCAGGAATCACTCCTGGCGGGCTCGGGGGACCCTATGGGATGCCAGAACCGAGCCCAGGTAGGCCGCATGTAATGCAAATGCCTTCCCCCACTGTGTATAAAGCTCTAGCCCCAAACTTTGAAAGTAGCCAGAGAGGAAGGGACTGAGGGACTGGTCTTCAGCAAGATACATTTATTTTTTTTGACTTCTTTTTGAATGAAGAACTTTATTTATTTATTTCTGGTTTGGGGGCCACACCCTGGGGCGCTCAGGGGTTTCTCCTGGCTCTGCACTCAGAAATGGGCTCCTGACAAGCATGGGTGACCACATAGGATGCTGGGGATGGAACCTGGGTCCATCCCAGGTTGGCCGAGTGCAAGGCCTTACCGCTGTGTTATCACTCGGGCCCCCAAGATACATTTATTTATTTCGGGCTACGCCCAGATGCGCTTTGGGTCCATGTGATGTCAACTCAAACCGAGGACTCTTTCGGACCCTGAATATGCATAGTGAGCCATCTTCCCGGGCCTTCCACGTCATTGCTTTTAGGGCATGAGAGTACAGAATTTGTAGCTGCTTCCTGGCTTTACTTTTGGAGCTGGGCTTGCTCTGAGACGAAATCCTTGAATAGCTTGTTCTATGAGCCCCTCTTGGATTTATGGGCTTCAAGAAACCAGTGGAGCCTTTGCCCCAAGCCTGCAAAATTGGAGGTGCTAGAGAAGGAAGAGAAAAGTCTTAATTCTGGGGAGAATATCCACGTTTTGCCGTCCAATAGAATTTGTGAGAGAAAAAAAAAATTTACTGAACTTAAAAACAAAGAACTGTAGTAGAATGCCTGTCTTAATACAGGCAGGGGATGGGAAGGCGGGAGGGGGCCTTGGGAGGGGGAAATGTTACACTGGTGAAGGGGGTGCTCTGTTTGTGACTGTAACCCAACTATAATCATGTTACTTAAATAAAAATATATTAAAAAATAAAATAAAAAGAATTTTTGTGTTGATGAATTCTATATGATACATCTGAGCTGTATATGGTAGCCAGGGGGTACATATGGCTACTGGGCACTTGAAAATTAGATATTCACACAGTAGGTCATTTGCCTTGCATGCAGCCAATTGGGGATGGACCTGGATTTGATCCCCCGCATCCCCAAGCCTGTCTGGAGCGATTTCTGAGCCCCTCTGGGTGTGGTTAAAAAAAAAAAAAAAAGATGGGCCGGAGAGATAGCATGGAGATAGGGCATTTGCCTTGCATGCAGAAGGACGGTGGTTCAAATTCCGGCATCCCATATGGTCCCCCCGAGCCTGCCAGGAGCGATTTCTGAGCGTAGAGCCAGGAGGAACCCCTGAGCGCTGCTGAGTGTGACGAAAAAAAGATGGCTATTACCATTGAGAAATGGAGCTTTCCAGCGTATTTATAAAATGACAGCCAAACATGGCTAGTGGTGACAGCTAGTCCTGCCATTCCCAAAGGGGAAAAACCACACCCAGTACGCTACAGAAGAGAAAGGTTAAGACGCCTGAAGTGAATCACTTCTCCTTGCAGCCCATTTCGGTTGGCATGCAGGTGGCGCTTAACAAAATCACTGTAAATCACTCCACACACTGTGTCTCCAAGCCCAGGTGACCGAGTCTGAATCAGGGTCGCGCATGAAATAATCCAAATCAGGCTGAGGGTGAAACACGTGTAGCCTGGCAGTCTTCTACCTCGCCTCAAGAGCAAGTTGCCTGCCAGAACTGCCGTTTTATTGAGTCCAGAGACCACCCCTGGGTGGGGCAGTAAGGGCAGAGAAAGGACGGATAGCTCAGGCTGTCCTGAGCCAGACCCACTCAGGTTTACAAATAAAATATCCCAATAGAGGAATACAGGGATGTTAGAATATTGGAATGTTAGAATACTACAATGTTGGAATCTTCAAATACTAAGATGGCCGAATATTGGTAGCTTAGAATATTGTATTTTAGTGTTGAGTTATTGGTTTTGTGAAATAATGGGAGCAGTAAATATGCATTGGGGAAGGGACAGGTTTGGGACATTGTAGGAATGAATTTCAATCATAAATAACTTCGTATCTTTTTTTCATGTTGATTAAGATAAAAATGGTTAATTAAAAAAAAAGACAATCTGGGGCCGGAGAGATAGCATGGAGGTAAGGCGTTTGCCTTTCATGCAGGAGGTCATCGGTTCGAATCCCGGCGCCCCATATGGTCCCCCGTGCCTGCCAGGAGCAATTTCTGAGCCTGGAGCCAGGAATAACCCCTGAGCACTGCCGGGTGTGACCCAAAAACCAAAAAAGAAAAAAAAAAAAGACAATCTGGGCCGGAGAGATAGCATGGAGGTAAGGCGTTTGCCTTGCATGCAGAAGGACGGTGGTTCAAATCCCAGCATCCCACAGGGTCCCCCGAGCCTGCCAGGAGCGATTTCTGAGCGTAGAGTCAGGAGGAACCCCTGAGCGCCACTGGGTGTGACCCAAAAGCCAAACCCCCCCCCAAAAAAAAATAAAAAAGGAACCAGGGACGATCTTTGCTTTAGGTCAAATAAGGTGTAACCTAACACATTACTTTTTCACCTTCCCTTCCCTCTGTTGATGCCATTGCAATGGTGGCAAGGGCTTTCTGCATTGCACACACACACACACACACACACACACACACACACACACACACACGCTTGCCGAAGGTCACATTGCCAGCCATGTTGCTTGACCAGGGTCTATCTGTGATCATTGCTGTGGCCCCATCCTGGTAGTTGTGGAACACAACACAAACTGGAATTGTGGCCAGAAATTGCCTAGGAGGGCTGGAGAGATGGCAGAATGGCAAGGTTCTTGCCTTGCCTGGGACTGGCCTCCATTCATTTCCCAGCATCACCTGTGTTCCCTGGAACACCTCCAGGAGTGCTCGAGGAACAGAGAACCAGAAGTAAGCCCTGCGTACCTCCAGGTGCTAACCCCAAACAGACTTAATTTTGATATTAGGGACCAGAGAGCTAGCACAGTAGTAGGGCATTTCCTTGCACACTACTAACCCAGGATGGACCTGGGTTCGATCCCCGGTGTTCCATATGGTCCCCTGTGCCTGCCAGGAGTGATTTCTGAGCACAGAGCCAGGAGGAAACCCTGAGCACCGCTGGGTGTGTGCCCAAAAATGTTTTAAAATTTTGATATCATGATTTGCAATTTGCAGTACTGGCAAGCATAGAGTTTTGTGACGACAATCATCCAACACTATACCATATCCCACCAGAGTGTTTGCTTCCTTCTATCAATGTCTCCATGTCCCCCGTAAGCCCCCCACCCACGTCACCTCAACTACTTCTGGGAAAGTAGCTCTTAACTTCAAAATAAATGGCAGCAGGGATAGGAGGAATTGTGGTACAAAATGGTAAATGGGTCCTCAAGTTCCCAAGTTTTATTTTGTTTTTGTTTATTTTCTCCTTTTTCTGGTGCTGGGGATCGAACCAAGAACCTCGCACATGCAAAATACCTACTTTGCCTCTAAAAATAACGTAGAATCCTGGTTGACATTTCATTCCCACTCCAAACGTGGAATTCTTTGCTGTCCATTCAGAACTTTTCCCTAATATGTCCCACTGTCACATTCCTTGGAAACTTAATTTCATCAGAATAACCAGCAAAGGGTTGAAGGGGTGTGTAGTAGTTGGAATCCGTGCTAGTATTTTGGTGGGGAGACTACAGGGGATTGAACTCAAGGTCTCACATGAGACTGTGCTTTACCACAGCATATCTGTAACCCCTAATTAACTATTTGGGTTGAGCCAAAGGATGCATTTATGTAATAGAATCCAAATTTCTTGGACTCAGATCAACTTCGTACTAAGCTGACTAAAAAATTTCTTTTTCTTAAACTAATGGGTTTGTAACACTATAGATTCCAGCTAAGCAGATTTTTTTCATTAATAATTTGGAAAGAGGGCCCGAAGAGAGAGCACAGCGGTGTTTGCCTTGCAAGCAGCCGATCCAGGACCAAAGGTGGTTGATTCGAATACCGGTGTCCCATAGGGTCCCCCGTGCCTGCCAGGAACTATTTCTGAGCAGACAGCCAGGAGTAACCCCTGAGCACCGCCGGGTGTGGCCCAAAAACCAAAAAAAAAAATTTTTTTGGAAAGAGGAATCAGAGTGATAGCACAGCAGTAGGCCGTTTGCCTTGCACGCAGCAGATTCAGGATGAACCTGGTTCAATCCCTGGCATCACATATGGTCCCTGTGCCAGCCAGGAGCGATTTCTGTTTTTTTTTAGGAGCGATTTTCTGAGCACAGAGCCAGGAGGAACCCCTGAGCACCGCCAGGTGTGGCCCAGAAAACAAACAAACAAAAAACCCACAAAAAAAAAAAAAAGTGAAAAAAGTGCAGGGCAGGAGGAGCCAGGCAGCTTCTCACATCTCTCCCCTGCAAACACGCAGTTGCTGAGTGACGGGTCTGCTGAGCTGGAGCCCCCTCAGCCAGCCACCACTGCAGCACGTCTGTGAATGCCACATTGATAGGCAGAGTCCGGCGATGCCTGGCTGTCCTTCAGGATGGTTTGGCCTGCCTGTCTCCTTGGCGCGTCCTTCTTGAGGATCCCTCAGGAAGGCAGGTCTGCAACGCTACTTTCCACAGAACGCTTTGACCTCCAAAAGAGCCTCGGGTTGTGGAGGCTGCATCGGGGCTCCACGAACTCCCCCAGGATCTGCCCACCTCACATCTGTTCATTCTTTCACCTCCCATCTATTGAGCCCCAGCACCCAGCTGTGTTGGGTGCCAGGGTCTGAAGGAATCACACAGCGTGTTAGAATGGGTGCTTTTGTGACTGCCCTGGTCATGAGCTCCACCCCCCAGGCCCCCACATGAGCCGAGCGAGCCGAGCACAAGCCTGGCCTCTGAGCTCTCTCTGATTATGGAGGGCATCCCACAGCCAGCTGTGTGCAGGTGTCACAGAAAGAGTCTGCCCCCCCAAGTGGCCTAAGATGTCATGATATAAGATGTGGAGCTAGAGCAATGGCATAATGGGGAGTGTTTGCCTTGCGTTCGGCCCACCCAGGTTTGATCCCTGCCATCCCCTATGGCCCCCTGAGCCTGCTAAGAGTGATTTCTGAGCGCAAAGGAGTAACCCCTGAGCAGTAGAGGGAAAGACAGTACAGTAAATAGGGTGCTTGCCTTGCATATGATCCACCCAGGTTCAGTCCTCTGAGCCTGCCAGGAGTGAGCCCTGAATGCAGAGCCAGGAGTAAACCACTCGGGGTGGCCCCCAAAACTAATTACTTAAATACAAAGAAAATTGGTGCGTGGCACCAGAACCCGGCTTATGGACCATCCCAAAAACCACATAT
Organism: Suncus etruscus; assembly: GCF_024139225.1. Classification (NCBI taxonomy): domain Eukaryota; kingdom Metazoa; phylum Chordata; class Mammalia; order Eulipotyphla; family Soricidae; genus Suncus; species Suncus etruscus. The sequence continues at coordinate 1,020,034 of NC_064849.1, read as the reverse complement.
CAAGAGTGTGGCCTTGGGACAGGAGTGATAGCACAGTGGTAGGGCATTTGCCTTGTTCGCGGCAGACCCAGGGTAGACCTTGGTTCAATCCCCAGTATCCCACATGGTCCCCTGAGCCTGCCAGGAGTGATTTCTGAGCGCAGAGCCAGGAGGAATCCCTGAGCGAAGCTGGTTGTGGCCCCCTAAACAAACAAACAAATAAAAAAGACTGTGGTCTTACCCAAAATGCGGGCCTTGTCTTTTCAGAAGCAACTGGAAATTACTGGAAAGTGAGATGGGAGTTTTGAGAGTCCAGCTGCATCTGGTAGCTCTTGACTAAGGAGAGTTCAGGGGGCATTTCCTGGAGAGAACAGCTGCTTCTCAAGAGAGACCTGAAGAGCCAGTGGCGTCAGACAGGTAAAGGTGGAAGGGGAAGCAGCCCACTGCAGGCCCAAGGAAAAGCCTGTGCGAAGGGAGGGGGCAAAGAAGGGAGCTTAGTGGGGGCTCCGAGGGCTCCTGGAGCACGTGGGTTTGATCCTGGACTCATCATTCTCCCCTGAGCCCCACTGGGAGCGACCCCAGAACACCACTCCAGGGTGGCCCCCACGCCAGAAAGCAAAAACAAAGATTGTGTTGCTTTGAGAACTCCAAACGACTCAGCCCAGTTAGGACAGGGGCCATCATCCATCACAGCCAGGCTCGGTTCCATTCTACATGTTAAGCCCTGCACATTTGCGCCGTTCAATGTTCAATGGAAAGCAGTGTGCGTTGCCTTTACCATACAAATGTTGATTGTTTCTCCCTGAAAAGGAGGATTGTAAAGGGGTGAGCGAGTCTGGGGGTGGGGGAGAGCCCGAGGGAAGGAGCCTCGCAGGCTACTACAGGAGCTGTGAAGGGCAGAGGGTGCAGCGTAGGAGCCAACAGGAAACACAAACAGGACACACATGCGGTGCTCTTCTGAGCCCTAGTATGGGCCAGGAGCAGCATTGAAAATACCAGGGGGGCTGGGGAGGGAGTCCAAAGAATTATCCAGGCTTGATCCCCAGCACCACTTAGCATTTCCAGAGCAAACCCCCAAGGACAGTAGATTATGGATCAATCTTCTCCCAAATATCAGAATACCATGATAATCACTTATTGTTTTGTATTTTGGTTTTTGGGGCCACGTCCAGACAGCACTGATAGGATTACTTCTGGCTCTGCACTCAGAAATCGCTGCTGTCAGGCTCAGGGGGACCATATAGGATGCCGGAATATCGAACCCGGGACCAGCCAAGGAGGGAGGCAGCATGCAAAGCAAATACCCCATTGCTGTGCTATTGTTCCGGCTCCTTTCTTTTCTTTTCTTTTTTTGTTTTTGATATTCATTTTGATATTCATTTGATAGTCATTGATATCTTCCCCCCGAAATGGGCCTCACCCCCAGCCTATCCAGAAGAGAGTTTGCATGCAGGAAATGCACAGGGTGACTTGCTCGCCATGCCCATGCTCCCTTGCATTTGTGTCTTGCTTGCTTGTCTGCCTTTTTCCATGCTGGAGAAGCCCAGGTTCTCTCTTTCATACATATTTCCTCTCTCTCTTCACTTCTAGAGTTTTAAAGAAGTTTCAATAAAATCTATCTTGTTTTACTAAAAAGAGAAAAAGAAAAATTGGGGCCGGAGTAATAGCACAGCCATAGGGCGTTTGCCTTGCAAGTGGCAGCCTGGATGAGCCTGGGTTTGATTCCCAGCATCCCATACGGTCTCCCGAGCCTGCTAGGAGAGATTTCTGAGTGTAGAGCCAGGAGTAACACTTGAGGGCCACCAGGTGTGGCCCCTACAGTTAAAAAGAAGAAAAGAATGCACAGTGCAGGGGCTGGAGAGATGGAAAGATACTACAGACAGTAGGGTGCTTGCCTTACATGTGCCTAACCTGGGTCTCATCTCTGGCATCCCAAATGGTCCCTGAGCCCTGCCAGGAATAATTCCTGAGAGCAGAGCCAGGAGTAAGCCTGGAGTGCTGCACACACACACACACACACACACACACACACACACACACACGAAAGAAATACGTAGTTGTTTTGGGGGGTGAGGAGGGTGCACACTTTGAAGTTTTCAGGGGTTTCTCCTGGCTCTGTACTTGGGGATTCATTCCTGGTGCCTGATTGGGGGAAATCACTCTGCCCTCTTTTGCTTTCTTTGTTTTGTTTCGTTTTGTTGTTTTTTCAGGTCACACCCGGCAGTGCTCAGGGGTCACTCCTGGCTCTATGCTCAGAAATTGCTCCTGGCAGGTTCGAACCCCCCCTCCCTTTTTTTTGTTCTGGGGGCATATCCGAGTGATGCTCAGGGATTACTCCCTGGCAGCTCGGGAGACCCTATGTTGACAGCAGGGATTGAACCCAGGTCAGCTGTGTACAAGGCAAACACCCTCCATCTCTGTGCTATCACTCCAGCCCCCGTGTTTGTTCTTTTTTTTTTTTTTTTTTGGTTTTTGGGCCACACCGGGGCGTTGCTCAGGGTTACTCCTGGCTGTCTGCTCAGGAAATAGCTCCTGGCAGGCACGGGGGGACCATATGAGACACCGGGCTTCGAACCAACCACCTTTGGTCCTGGATCGGCTGCTTGCAAGGCAAACGCTGCTGCTGTGCTATTTCTCTGGGCCCGTGTCTGTTCTTCTTACTCGGCTTCCATGCTCCTCAGTCTGACTTGCCCACATTCCAGCCCTTCTCTCACACTCCTCGAGGTCGCTGTCACCTGCCAACCTTCTTTTCGTTCCTCTTCTCACTGCTTCCCTCACCCCCAGTGTCCTGCACCTCAAGATTGCTGTCCAAGTGGGACTTCCAGGAAAGCTTGTCCTACAGCCAGCCAAGAGCAGGGTCCCCATCAACAATTCATCTCTCAGCTCATCCTTCTTCACTGTCTTTATTATCACTCTTACTTGGCTGCATTCTTATTTCCCATCTGTTTCTGCACACACAAAATGTGAATTCTGGAGCCGGAGTGGATAGCACAGGCAGTTATGGCGTTTACCTTTGCATGCAGCCGATCCGAGATGGACCCAGGTTTGATCCCCTGTTATCCCATAGGGTTCCCCCGAGCCTGCCAGAGTGATTTCTGAGTGCAGAGCCAGGAGTAACCACTAGTGCTCCAGGGTGTGGCAAAAAAAAATGATAAAGAAAAAGATATGTGATGAAAGACAGAATAAGGGCCCGGAGAGATAGCACAGTGGCATTTGCCTTGCAAGCAGCCGATCTAGGTGGTTGGTTTCGAATCCACCGTGTCCCATATGGGTCCCCCGTGCCCGAAGGATCTATTTCTGAGCAGACAGCCAGGAGTAACTCCTGAGCACCGCAGGGTGTGGCCCAAAAACCAAAAAAAAAAAAAAAAGAGAGAGAGAAAAAAAAAAAGACAGAATAAGTGACTTCAGAGGCAGGATAAGCAAATCTCAATGATGCACTTCTACCTGGCCAATGTAGGCAGGAGAATTAAGGAAGCCATGGGCAGGTGCCTGCCAGGGAAGTCCAGCTCTTTGCCTCAGTTTCCTTTCTGGATTTCCCTCAGGGTCCAGCCTAGGGAGAAAACTCAGGGAAAGCTGCCAGCTGAGTGGGGCATTCCCTCTGCCGTCTCCACTTCTCCTTGCCCGGTGATCTAACCAGTCTCCAGGCTTTCAAACGTCATCCTGAAATTGATGACTCCCCCAAATTAGAGCTCTTGCCTGGAACTCTTCCCAGAACCCTGACATCCAACTGCATCCTGAACACTGGCAGCGGTTTGCAGGGTCTGGTGTTTGTCTTGAACTCCGCTTTGCCAAAACAACGTTTTGTTTCTCTTGTAACTGGTCTTCTCCATGTCCTACCTAGGCTTTTGGTTTTCTCTGCCTTTTGTTTTGTTTTGGTTTGATTTGGTTGGTTTGCTTGTGTTTGGTTTAGAGCCAAAGTGGAATTTCTCCCAGCTTGGCTTGGTTGTTGGGGTTCATTCTTGGAAGGTCTTGGGGACTGTATGATGCTGGTGATCAAACCTAGGCCTCCATTGAGTTCTCACTGGCCCCTTAATCTATTCTCTCTTTTTTTTCCCCCTGTGGGCCACACCTGCAGCACGCAGGGGTTACTCCTGGCTCTGTGCTCAGAAATCGTTCCTGGCAACCTTGGGATGCTGGGGATCGAACCCAGGTCCATCCTGGGTCAGCCTCGTGCAAGGCAAACACCCCTACCACTGTACTATTGCTCCAGCCCCGTCAATTAAAAAAATCCCCCCTCCCGTACTCTGGTCAAGCCACCCACCCATCCCTCCTGTACCATTCAGAAAGACAGTAGTCTTCTGTAGCCCCAGACTGCTCACACTCTTGTTTTGCTTTTGGGGGTCACACTTAGCAGTGCTCAGATTGCTCCTGGCAATACTGAGGGGCTGAATTGGGGCTGGCTGCATGCAAGGTAAACAGCAGCCTGGATCACTGACCTTATAGAAGACCGTACTATACATGTGCTGTCTCTCTCTCCAATTGTCCCTGAGAAATCAGGGCTGTTGCCACCTGTTGAACAACTGTGGAAACTGAGGTTCAAAAAGGTGAATTTGGAGCTGAAGCAATAATACAGCAGGGGGGCCGGAGGGATAACACGGCAGTAGGGCAGTTGCCTTGCATGCAGCTGATCCGGGATGGACAGTGGTTCGAATTTTGATATCCCATATGGTCCCCTGAGCCTGCTAGGAACAATTTCTGAGCGCAGAGCCAGGAGTGACTCCTGAGCACCACCAGGTGTGACAAAACCAAAAACTAATACAGCAACTATGGCATTTGCTTGTGGCCGCTCTTCCACCAAGTTCAGTCTCTGGCATCTCATATTATCCGTCAAGCACTGACAGGAATGATTCCTGAAGGTAGAGCCAGGAGTAACCCCTTAGCATCACCAGATGTGGCCCCCAAACCAAACCAAAAAAGGCGAATTTAGCCACCAAAAGTCACAGTACCTGGACTGGGCACAAGCGTCCACAAGCCTCTCCAGGTGTGGCTGGGTGTAGCTGCTGCCTTCAGGGACAGGAGGCTGAACCACGAGAGAGACTCGGGCTCCCTGTCCTCCAGGCAAGGCTTGGCTCCTGGATCAGGAGCCTTTTCTTCTGCGAGTTGTCCCAGACTGGCTGGCTTCCCTCTCCCTGCACTGCAGTCCAGTACTTGGCTCCAAACCTCACCTTCTCTGCCAGCTCCTTGTTGGAGCCGGCCTTTCTCCTGTGGGGCCCCTCCGTTCCGTGACAAGGTGCCTGGATCCACTCTGGACCTGGAAGTTCGCGTCTCCTTACACTTCCTTTCAGGGAACAGAGGTCTGAACTGGCCACCAAGAGGCAGGATTCGAGAACGGGTTCAAAGTGTGAGAAATTCTTGAAAAGTCTTTGCCGGACAAAGGGGAATAATACACTCCTGGGCCACATGACAGGGCAGAGGTAAAGCAGGCTGTGGGATTTTCTAGCCTGTGTGCAGGAAGTCAGAGGTCTAAACCAATGTAAGAAATCCCTAAATTTGGAGCGGAAGCAAGCGCACAGAGGACAGAGCATTTGCCTTGAACATGGACGACTTGGGTTAGATCCCATAAGGCAGGGGTCTCAAACTCGAGGCCCGCAGGCCGTTTGCAGCCTTCCTACAACATTTTGTGGCCCTGCCCTAGAGGAATCATTTTTTGTTTTTTTTTTGTTTTAGTTGTTTGGGTCACACCCCCCAACGTTCAAGGCTTACTCCTGACTTGCACTCAAGGATCACCCCGACTTTGCCTCCTGCGGCCCCCAGGTAAATTGAGTTTGAGACCCCTGCAAGGTCTCCTAAACAGAGGCAAGGCATCTCTGCCTTGCATGTGGCCAATCTGTGTTTGATCCCCAGCGTCCCATATGGTCCCCTGAGTCTGCCAGAAATGATTCCTGAGTGCAGAGCCAAGAGTAATCCCTGAGAGTCACCGGGTGTGACCCCAAAACCAAAACCACAACAAAAACACCCCCCCCAAAAAAAACAAAAACAAACTAAAAAACTACCATGTGTTTTTCCTGAGCTAAGAGCCAGGAGTAAGTCCTGAGTACCACCAGATTTGATCCAAAAACACAAATCAAAACAAAATAACTTTGGTTTCCAAGTGGGTTTCTGAACAGCACCGAAAGGCTTTGGAAAGGCCCTGAGGAAGTCTTATGGTGTTTTGGCTTTGAGGTCACACCTGGTAGCGCTCAGGAGTTACTCTGTGCTCAGAAACCGAACCCTGCTCAGGGGACCATATGGGACACCGGGGATTGAACCCAGGTCTGGCCTGGGTCAGCCACATGCAAGACAAATGCCCTACCCTACCGCTGTGCTATCACTCTGGCCCCCAGTCTAATGGTGCTAATGGAGAGAAAGTACAAAGAGAAACCTCACAGGGTGGGGGTGCAAGTTTGGCATGCAGGAGGCTTCGGGTTTCATCCTCAGAACCACCTGGTTCCTCAAGCAGTAGCAGAAGTAGCTCCTGAGCACTGCTCAATATGATCCCATCACCACAGAAAAAGCAAAGAGGAAAATTATTCAGAGAAGATGAAGTTAGTTAAGACAGCTATTCTTTTTTTGGGGGGGGGGGGCACACCCGGTGAAGCTCGGGGGTTACTCCCAGCTGTGCACTCAGAAATCGCTCCTGACTTGGGGGACCATATGGGATTTCAGGGGATTGAACCGTGGTCCATCCTAGGCTAGTGCATGCAAGGCAGACACCTTACTGGTTGCGCCACCGCTCCGGCCCCAGTCATTCTTATTTATTCATTTATATTTGGTTTTTGGGCCACACCTGGCGGCACTCAGAGGTTCCACCTGACTCTGCACTCAGATATTGCTCCTGGCAGGTTCAGGGGACCATATGGGATGCCAGGAATGGAACCGGGTCCCTCCGGGTCGGCCACATGCAAGGCAAATGTCCTACTGTTGTGCTATTGGTCTGGCCCCTAAGACCGTTAAAAAGACAGTTAAGGGGGCACAAGAGAGAGAACAGGGACAGGAACGGTAGCATAGCGGTAGGGCATTTGTCTTGCACATTGCTGACCCTGGATAGATCTGGGTTCGAATCCTGGCATCCCATATGGTCCCCCGAGCCTGCCAGGAATGATTTCTGAACACAAAGCCAGGAGTAACTCCTGAGCACCTTCAGGAATGCCCCCCCACACCAGAAAAAAAAAAAAAAGAAAGAACCGGACAGCTAAGGATCCATCTAAATTGGACTATTCCTAAGGAAGTAATGCTAAGCATATCTGAAACATGCACTTTTCTTATATTTTCTATTGGTCTTTGGGTCACACACTGGCGGTGTTCAGGGGTTCCACCTGACTCTGCACTCAGAAATCACTCCAGCATACCATATGGACTGCCGGGATTCTGTCCTGGGTTGGCTGCGTGCAAGGCAAATGCTCTACCGCTGTGCTATCTCTTGGGCCCCTGAAACATACACATCTGTTGGTGTGAGACCCTGGATTTGGTGTAGATAGCTAAGACCCACCTATTTCTGGGAGGGGTCTTGGGAACCGATAATAGGTGTGACCTTACCTGCAAAGCCCGGCCCATTCCTGGGAGGGGTCTTGGAATAGGTAGATAAACCTGGAAGCCAGGGGATTAAGGGTCTTTGCCTTTTGGCCCAGCTGGGCGCTCTGAGGAAGATGGCTGAAAGAGTTTTAGACGCAGGGTAGCCTGGAATGGCTGAATGCTTAAAAGGTTATGAGATAGGCCACACACACATGGTGGCTAGGGCCTAAATAAAGATGATTCTTCCTGAAGCCTGCGTGTGAGTGAGTGATTTCACCTGGGCGACTCGCCGGCTGCATGGGGGATGAAGCCACGTGGCTGGGGCCTAAGCACAAAGGCCTCCATCCATCGCCATCCAGCCCCATCCTTAATTATTTAACTCAACACACATCCCCCATATCTGTCCATCCATATACATGTCCATCACTGGCCCATCCTTCCCCCATCATCCACCCACCCATCTGTGAGTCCATCCACATATGTTCAGAAAGCTGCTGCTGTGGGTCAGGGGTAATCAGAGTCCCCAGCTAATGCCTGAGGGGAGGTGGGGCGGCTTCCATCTGTCACCAGGGACTGTGGAGCCAAAGACCACGCCCAGACCCCAGCTGTCATTTTACGGCCTGTGACCCAGGCAAGGACCAGCAGCCCTCGGAACCTCTTTTTTATCTGTGTCATGGGAAAACGAACAGTTCGTCAAATCTACCTTAAGACTTATGAGAAGTCAGTGAATAAAAGATGTCCCAAATGTCTGTGTGTGAATAACAACAGTGCTAATGACTGGGGCCTTTAGTATTTTTTGGGGGTCACACCTGGCAGCGCTCAGGGGTTACTCCTGGCTCTGTGCTCAGAAATCGCTCCTGGCAGGCTCGGGGGACCATATGGGATGCTGGGATTTGAACCACTGACCTGCATCAAGGCAAACGCCTTACTTCCATGCTATCTCTCCGGCCCCCTTTATCTAGTATTGCTCAGGGAATCATGACGTGCCAGGCATTAAAACCCAAGACCCCTGCATGCAAAACATGAAATTTAGCTCTTTGGGTTATCTTCCTGCCCCAATATTTTTTTTTTTGATTGTTTGCTTTTGGGCCACATCCAGCAGTACTCAGAGGTTCCTCCTGGCTCTGCATTCAGAAACCGCTCCTGGCAGGCTTGGGGGACCTTATGGGATGTTGAGGATCAAACCCAGGTCGACCATGAGCAAGGCAAAGGCCCTCCTTGCTGTGCTATCGCTCTGGTCCCTCTGGCCTTCTCATTTATAAATCAAAAAGCTGGGGGCCAGAGAGAGAGAGAGCACAGTGCTAGGGCATTTGCCTTGCACCTGGCCAACACCTGGCGACACTCAGGAGTCACTCCTAGCTCTTTGCTCAAAAATCAATTGCTTCTGGCAAGCCAGGATGCCAGGGATTGAACCCAGTTGGCTGTATACAGGGCAAGCACCCCACCTGATGTGCTATCTCTCCAGCCCCTGCGTATTTATTTTGGTTGGGTTTCTTTTTTGTTTGATTTTGCGCCAGAGCCCAAGATGCTCAGTGGTTTCTCCTGGCTCTGCACACAGGAATTAGTCCTGACTGTGCTAGGGAACATACAGGGAACCAGGGATCAAAGCTGGGTCAGCCTCCTGCAAAGCGAGCCCCCAACCAGCTGCATTATCTCTCCAGCCCCAGTTTAAATGCACATTAAATCGTAGACCCCAAGTTAGATGCCTAAGATGTAGCAACGAACAAGACAGGCACAGATAGACAATAGTCAAGAAAATAAATATGTAAACCACTTTCTTTGAGGGAATTAATGAGGCAAGCACAATGGAGGAAAGAAAAACCTAGAGAATAACTGGAGGGTGTGTGGGAGGGAGCAAATAGAAGGAAGTTCAGGGAAGGTGGCTTTGGAGCTGGAATTGAAAGGAGAAAACCAAGGAAAGTGAGGGAAGGGGTCCCAGGCCCAGCTCTGCTGGCTCGGTGAATGCAGAGCACTTGGTCGTAGCACAGACTGCTAAAACACGCAGCTAGGCTCGACCAGGAGAGGTGGGCCGAGTTAGAGCTCGAAGGGACCAACAAGAGCGAAGGGGGAAAGTAAGTTAAAATGCAGATTATAGTCTATCTGTGAAAGTAAAGGCTCCCCAAGAGAGATTCAGGTTTTAGAGTCATCTGGAGATTCCTGAGTTTGGAATCTTACTCCTGAGGCAGAAAGACCACGTGGGATGCTGGGGTCTGTCCAGGTGGGCCGCGTGCAAGGCAAGCGCCCTACTTCTGTGCTAGCGCTCCAGCCCAAGAGTTTTGAAACATGGAGATGAAAGAAAGTTTACACGATTATTGATTTGGAGCAATACTAGCACAGCACAGCACAGCGGGTAAGGAAGGCATTGGCCTTGCACACAGCTGACCCGGGTTGAGGTGATTTCTGAATGCAGAGCATTCAGCTGCTCGCAAGGCAAATGCCCTACCGCTGTGCTATCTCCAGCCCCTTTAAACTTTGTGTGTGTGTGTGTGTGTGTGTGGTTTTTGAGTCACACCTGGCAGCACTCAGGATTACTTCTGGCTCTGTTGCTCAGAAGTGTGTGTGTGTGTGTGTGTGTGTGTGTGTGTAGTTTTTGAGTCACACCTGGCAGCACTCAGGATTACTTCTGGCTCTGTTGCTCAGAAGTCCCTCCTGGCAGGGACCATATAGGATGCCGGGATTTGAACCAGGTTTTGTCCTGTGTTGGGCGTGTGCAAGGCAAATGCCTTACAACTGTGCTATTGCTCTGACTCCAGGGAGCACAAACTTGGGAATTAGTTGTGCTCTGCTGGGATATTAATTTTAAAAAGCTTCAGGGCCCTGAGAGATAGCACAGTGGTAGGGCGTTTGCCTTGCAAGTGGGTGACCCAGGAGGAACCTAGGTTCAATCCTTGGCATCCCATATGGTCCCCCAAGCATGACAGGAGTGATTTCTGAGCACAGACCCAGGAGTAACCTTTAAGAGCTGCCATGTGTGGGCCCAAAACCAAAAAATAAAATAAAAATAAAGGGCTTTCCTGTTAGGGCCAGAGTAATAGTACAGTGGGAAGGGTACTTGTCTCGCATGTGGTCGACCAGAGTTCCATCTCTGGCACCATGTATGATTCCCTGAGCACAAAGTCAGGAGTGAGCCCTGAGCTTAGCTGGTTCTGGCTCCAAAATTAATATAATAATAATAATAATAATAATAATAATAATAATAATAATAATAATAATAATAAAAGGCTTTCTTGATAACCTACTTATGGAAGTTAAGCAACACATCATAGACATTTATGTTAGTCTATTCAAAACTAACTGTGAAGCTTTGGACAGTTCCATCAAATGACAGTGATGGTTATTCAACAGGGGGCCTGAGAGGACAATGGATAACGCAAGACATTTGCCTTTTATATACCTGACCCACGTTTTATCCTGGGCATCCCATAGGGTCCCTCGAGCCATGTCAGGAGTGATCTCTGAGCACAATACAGTGAGAAGATGCTTGCCTTACATACAACCGACCCGAGTTCAATCCTTGGCATCCCATAGAGTTGTTCCTCCAAGCACCACCAGGAATAATTCCTGAGCAGCGCTGGGGTCTGGCCCCCAAATAAAACCCAACGTAGGGGCCAGAGAGATAGCACTGGTAGGGCATTTGCCTTGCACATGGCCAACCCGGAACATACCCAGGTTCGATTCCCGCCATCCCACCTGGTCCCCTGAGCCTGCCAGGAATGATTTCTGAATGCAGAGCTAGGAGGAACCCCTGAGCACTGCCGGGTGTGGCCCCAAAACCAAACTCCAAAACTGATCCTGTTAACAGGAAGACCTTGTTTTTTCATTTTCTCTAAACCAGAAGAAATACCTGTGAGGGACGCCTTTCACTTCAGCAGGGCACCTCCACCCTGCAGATAAATCCTCAAGAAGCGCCCACACTGGAAAGACTGCCTGGGCTGAGAAAGGCGCCCCACCCCGCCAGACCTGCACCCAAATCACTTTCAAGGTCCCCCCCCCCACTTCCCTTAATGAACGTCTTCAGTGCCGAAAGGGAGACCATACTTTGGGAACAAACCCATTGATTCATAAGGACATCCTCTACCTTTGCTGAGGATAACCCTCCTGCAAAACTTCTTGTAAGTTGTGGGATCCAATACAAATCGAACATGTGGGAATCCCATTAAAATAAAATAACAAGGGGCTGTAGAGAGCACAGCGGTAGGGCATCTGCCTTGCAAGCAACCAACCCAGGACCAAAGGTGGTTCGAATCCCGGCATCCTATATAGTCCCCCATGCCGGCCAGGAGCAACTTCTAAGCACAGAGCCAGGAGTAACCCCTGAGCACCGCCAGGTGTGACCCCAAAATAAAATAAAATAACAAGGGCCGGAACGATGGCACACGGTAGGCCCTTGCCTTGCACGTGGCTGACCCAGGACAGGCCTGGGTTCGATCCCGATCCCAGCGTCCTAGATGGTCCCCCGAGCCAGGAGCGATTTCTGAGCACATAGCCAGGAGTAATCCCTGAGCATCACTGGGTGTGGCCCAAAAATAAATAATTAATTACATTAAATAACAACAACAAACCAACAAGATCAAGGTGCTGGGGAGAGGACAGCGAGGAAGATGCCTGCCTTGCATGTGACCCCAGCACCGCACCTGGACCCTTTAGAACGTCCAGAAGGGATCCCTGATAACAGAGCCAGGAGTAAGCCCTGAGCACGCTGGGTGTGTGCCAAAATCAAAATTAAAATACAAATTAAGAAAGGCCAGATCTCTATCAACGGGCAGGGCCTTTCCCTTTTACACAACCCACCTGGGTTCGATTCATCATCAGATATGGGAGCTATCCCTATGGTGGTTTATCCAGCATTGCCAGGAGTGATTCCTGAGGGTAGAGCCAGGAGGAACCCTGAAAATCACCGAATGTGGCTCAAAAACCAAAAAGAAAAAAAAAAGGAAGAGTGAGAAGACAGTCAACTATTTAACCAAGTCCTAACCCAACTCCCCCCTTGCCCAGGAGGCCAGCAGCCCCTACTTAAGCAGCCCCTTCAGGAGAGTCTGTAATTTAGGTCACCTCAGTTAAGACTCCCTGAATGAAACCCCTTTGGGGCCAGAGTGCTAGCCCAGCAGCAGGGCCTTTGCCTCATATGCAGCCGACCCAGGACGAATCTGGGTTTGATCCCCTGCATCCCATATGGTCCCCTGAGCCTGCCAGGAGCCATTTCTGATTGCAGAGCCAGGAGTAACCTCTTAGCACCCCTGGGTGTGGCCCAAAACCCAAAGCTAAAAGTTCCTGTAAGTTATCTAAAGATGAGGTTTTCCAATTTTAGTATACGTGATGAGCTTTTCATACCCCAGTTTCTTCTCTTGTCCCCAGATTGCCTATAGAGTTCACCAGTGGGGGCCAGAGGAGCCATAGTACAGCGGGTAATGTGCCCAACCCAGGTTCGAGTCTTCGGCATCCCAGATGGTACCAGAGCCCTTCCAGGAGTCATCCCTGAGCACAGAGCCAGGGATAAGCCCTGCGCACTATGTGCGGCTTCCCCACTTAAACAAAAAGCGAAGGGCGTAAAGGTGTCTTTGCAGGGCTCCGCTCAGCCCCAATACAAACACTATGAAGTTCAATCTGCCTCTATCTCTTTCTTCTATTCTGAGGCCCTTGAGGAGCCCTAAGGAGCCCCAGTTTGCCTGGGATTCCTGCAGTAATACGATCCCTCACGTGAGGATCTTACTAGCAGTAGTGGCATCAGCACTGCAGTCAACCCGGGTTCGATCCCCGGCATCCCCCGGGACCCCCAGAGCCTGCCAGGCTTGATTTCTGAGCAGAGCCAGGAGGAAGCCCTGAGCACCATCCTGTGTGGCAACAGCAACAAAGCAGCAAACTACAACGGAAAGAACCGTCTGAGCCGGGGTGGAGGTGGAGGTGGAGGTGGCGGGCAGCAGGGGCGCAGACAGGCCGCGGCGCCCCCAACTTTGCAGCCCCGCGCCCCGCCTTCGAGAACGCGAACGCAGAATTCTGCCTCTCCATCCCTTCGGAACCTTCTGGTCCCCGGGTTGCATCCTCCCGGCTCCCGCCCCGCCCCGCCCCGCCCCGCCCCGCGCGTGCGGCCGTCGCCGGGGCAACCGACGCCGCGCGCGGGGCATGGTGGGCCGCAACAAAACGCGGGGGAAAGCGCCCGCGGGAAGCGTGGCGCCTCCGAGCCAATGGCGGCGCGCCGGGCCCGGCGCCCGGCCAATCAGGGCGGGCCGCGAGGGGGCGTGGCCGGGCGCGGGGCGTGGCCGGGCGCGAGGCGGCGGCGGCTGGGCGTGCGGCGGGCCCAGATGCGCCACGGCTCCGCGAGCGACGGGTGCGAGCAGCAGCGCCTCTGCCCGGAAGCCCCCCCGCAGCGCCAGCGCCAGCTCCACGGTGAGGGCCGCGGGGCGCCCCCGAACCCGGGCCGCGGGGCGGGAGGCGCGTCCGGGGCGCGCGGGGCTGGCCCCGAAGCCCGCTGAGCCGGGCGCCCTGCCCCGTCCCCCGTTGCGCGTTGCAGGGCAGCCATGTGCGACCGCAAGGCCGTGATCAAGAACGCGGACATGTCGGAGGAGATGCAGCAGGACTCGGTGGAGTGCGCCACGCAGGCCCTGGAGAAGTACAACATCGAGAAGGACATCGCGGCCCACATCAAGAAGGCCAGTGGCGCCGGGGGACCCCCGCCCGCCCCTCTCGGCGCCCGCCCCTTCTTACCCTTTTCGGGGTGGGGGGCCGAGGTGTCCAGGAGGAAAGCCCGCGCGTGCGCCCCAAGAAGGGGGACCCGGCAAAAGACATGATGAAATAGGACATAAGGGGCTTGGGGGGGCTTGTGCGCAGCGCCCCAACCGAGCCCCCTTCCTCTTTGGGGTTCTGGCATCCCCAAGAGCGTGCATGGCACAGATTTTTTAATCATTATTTAATGATTAGTAATTGGGGGGGAGCTGGTGGGGAGGAGGGAGGGATTGCGCTCACAGGCCGAGCCCAGGTGTGGAGGTTTCCAGAAGGAACGCCCCTGCGTTCTTGAAGTAACGGATAAGATAAAGGGTTCGATGCGCTGCCGCCAGGGACAGCCCCAACTTCTTTCCATCCTTCTGGGGCTCTCGCGTGCCCAGCGATCCCGGTCGGGGTCGGGGCTGGCGATAGAGGTGCGGAGAGAGGCTTCCAGAAAGAAGGCCCCTGCCTGCGCTCCGCGAACCGACGCTCCCCCTGGGAAGAGCCAGAGCCTGAAGTTCTCTCTTTCCTTTATTTTTCCCTCATTCCCTAGCTTGGCTGGGGGGAAAGCGCCACCTAGCAACGGTTTCCAGGCTCGCCCGGGGCGCTGTTGGTGCTCCCCCCTCCTTCTGCATGCATTTCCCTGCGTGGATCCATCTGGGTGGCGGCGGGGAGGGCGCTGTGTGGGTGGGTGCAGGCAGCCGGGCCAGGATGAGAGCGCTTGCCAACCTTCCAGGGGAAGGTGGGTGGTGGTGTGGTGATGTGCTGCTCGGTGCTTGGTGGTTAGGGGCTCCTTAAATGACAAGTCTGGAAGGCTGGCAGGGGAGTGCCAACTTCTGGGCTTCTGTTTTCGGGGAGGGTTCCAGTGGAGAACCTGGGAAGGACGGAAGACTTGACGTGGAACAGACATGATACCTTTTTACACACACAGACACACACATACACCACACCACCTTCTTCCCTCTGACAAAAGGCAGCAGCAGAGCTCGCTTCGCCTCTCTGGGTGCGCATGCTGCTCCCCTTAATGGGAACTCAAAAATTTCCATGATGCAGACACTATGTGGAGCCCAATTTTTGCGTGATTCACCGTGAAGTCTTAGAAGAATTTGAGCGAGATTAGCCTCGGCGCCTGCCGGCAGTCACCCAAGCAAAGATGTGAACGTGGGCTTTGAAACCCCCCCCCCCCGCGCCCCCCGGGAACAGGGCAAACTTCCTTCAGTCGTGGAGCAAGCCAGCCTCGTGGGCCAAGATTGATCGGTAGGCATCCGGGTAGATAACAGGAAGGAGGGGCTATGGAATTTCTTTATTTTGTTTTATTTTTTGTTGGTTTTTGGGTCACACCCCGCGCTCAGGAGCTACACCTGGCTCTATGCTCAGAAATCACTCCTGGCAGGCTCCTGGGACCATATGGGATGCTGGGATTCGAACCACCACGGTCCCTCTGCATGCAAGGCAAACGTCCTGCCTCCATGCTATCTCTCCGGCCCCATATGGAATTTCTAATGAAGGGTACAGTTGAATCTGGAGGTTAACAGATTTTGCATCTAACACCTGTGTTTTGTTTCATTTTATTGCCTTTTGAGGGGCCACAGGCTTCACCCAGTTCTGGGCTTGGGGAATCACTCCGGTGCAGTTTGAGGTACTAGGGTTCAGATTGTCCAGTGTGCAAGGCAAGTACCCCATTAGCTGTACTGTGTATGGACCAGCACCTCCAACACCTTTTAAAGGGGAATGGTGGAGTCAACGCAATAGTACAGTGAGTTAAGATTTGATGGCCGGCATCTCATGGTCCCTTCAAGAACTGTCAGGAGTAATTTGTGAGCACAAAGCTAGGAACACCGCTGAGCATTGCTCAGTGTGCCCCCTTCCTCCGAAAACGAACTGGTGTGCCAAATGTCCCTCCTTTCTGGTTTTGGCCCCATGCCCAGTGGTGCTTAATTGCATTCCGGGATCAGCCCTGCACATTAGGGGTGTTGGATACTGAGCCCCAGGGGGGTTGTGTGCAAGGCAAACACCTGCCTGCTAAGACTTAAGACCCTTGGTCTCCCTAAATCAACATTGAGGTGGATTACATACAGTACACATGCAGTAGTATTTTAGTGCATTTAAAAACAAATCTAAAATGTGGACTAGAGGCCGGGAAGGTGGCGCTAGAGGTAAGGTGTCTGCCTTGCATGCGCTAGCGTAGGACGGACCGAGGTTTGATCCCCCGGCGTCCCATATGTTCCCCCCCAAGCCAGGGGTGATTTCTGAGCAGTTAGCCCCTGAGCGTCAAAGGTGTGTGGCCCAAAAAATAAATGTGAGCTGAAGAGAGCACAGCGGTTAGGGCAGGTGTAGTCTCTGACATCCCATAAGGTCTCCCAATCACCAGGAATAATTTCTTGAACATCGTTGGGTAGGTGGACCCCCCCCCCCCCCAAGAAATTAACTTCTAAATTATATAACCGTCCATACTTGTTATTCTGTAAAGTCATCTCAGTGACATTCTGGGCCTTATGAAGATGAAATTATCATAACAAAGCTTCCTGTTTGAAGGCTGCCCTTTCTCGGCCTTCCACCTCCCCGCCCCCCATTTCCATTTTAGTCCAGCGGCAGCAAGTCTGTTTGCATTAATGGCGAATGTAGGCGCCCTGGAACTGGGGAACATTCTTTTGATCATTGGAAAGAATTTGCAGCTTCCAACTGTCCTCCTTCCTGCTTATTCGGAGGCAGAGTCAGACCTCGGTCAAGCCCCGAAGTTCGAGTGGTTTTCATTTTCTTTTCCTCCTTTCTCCCCCAGGAGTTTGACAAGAAGTACAACCCCACTTGGCACTGCATCGTGGGGAGGAACTTCGGGCAGTTACGTGACACACGAACCAAACACTTCATCTACTTCTACCTGGGCCAGGTGGCCATCCTCCTGTTCAAGTCTGGTTAGAAGCATGGACTGTGCCACACCCAGTGATCCATCCAAAACCAAGGACTGCAGCCTCGATTCCAAATAAACCAGAGACTGAAAATCTTCAGCCTTTGCCTAAGGGAACACTCACTCTTCGAACCTTGATTGTGTTGTTTTTGGACGGGATAGCCCCGTACTACTTTGTTGTGGTTATAAAACAATTAGCAAATCAGCTCACATTTGTATTTATTTTCTATTCCAAACCTCCTTTCTGCCCCATGTTTTTTTCTCCTACAACCCTTTCCTTTTCGAAAAAATAAACCTGTTGGAGAAGCTGTGCGTTAGTTTTTAGCCATTGTTTTCGATGAGAGGTTTTCTGCTGTTTTAGGAAATCTTGACCTATTTGCCTTTCTTGGTAAGACTGGCCTTGCATACAGCTGGTCCGTGCTTAGTAAGTCCTGAGTACTACTGTCGCACCCTTTCTATCAAAGGAAAAAAGAACACCCCAAAATATCAGGGCCAGGGCTGGGTAGCATGCTTGGCATGTGAAGGAAGACCAGAGTTTAGTCTTCAGCACCACATACATGAATCTGAACATCAGTTTTAGGCTTCTGGTCTCCTGACCCGACAAACAGTTGCATTGGGGTTCTAGCTTGATCAAGCCCACTGTCTACTGCCAGGAATGGCTGATGTTTAATAGGGCATGCTCCGTTTTGCTTCACTTCAAGGCACTTTGCACAACATCTTGTGGTTAGAGGGGTTGGGCCATAGTGCTCAGGGATCATTCGTAATGATTGCTTAGGGGATCGTGTAGTGTTAGGGGGCTATTGGAGGCTGGCTGTGTTATGTCTTGATCCCACTTCTCCTACAAATTTGGTTCCAGAATTGATTCCTGAATGCCAATGGGTATGCCTTAATCATTTCTGCCAATTTCTCACCAAGGCTCCTCGAAAACTTCACATAAACACATATTTATGCCTCCGTGGGCAGAGCCATAGCATAGTAGGTAGGGCCTTCGTTCTGTACGCAGCTGACCCAGGTTCAAGCCCTTGTTCTCTAAGTCTGCCAGGAGTGATTTTTTTTCTGAGCTCAGGAGTAACCAGAATACTGTCAGGTGTGGCCCCAAAACAAAACACTCATGGCTTCACTTTAACATCAAGCAGTAGACTGGATTAAAAATACTAAAATATTAAATATACTATATTTAAAATATACTTTGTAAATATAAAATATATATTTAAAAATATACTAAAAATAGGGTTCAGAAAGATGACAGCGGTGGGACAATTGCCTTGCACGCGGCTGGCCCAAGGGCGACTGGGTTTGATTGGTATTCCATGTGGTCCCCCAGCCTGCTCGGGGTGACTTCTGAGTGCAGAAGCCAGGAATGGCCCCCGAGAACCGCCAGGTGTGGCCCAAAAACCAGCCAAGCAATCAGTCAATAAAATTTAGGAAAAAACATATAGATACTAAAAATAGCTAGGAGCCAGAGCCATAGTATGACCATCAGGGCACTATTAACCCAGGTTCAATTTCCAGGACCACATACCGTCCCCAGAGCATGGCCAAGAGTGATTCCTGAGCACAAAGTAAAGAGTACCACCAGGTGGTTGTCCCAAAACAAAATATAATAGCTAGGGGACAGGGAACTAGTACAGGGGTTAAGTACATAGGCCTTGCTGTAAGCATTAAACAACTAGGAAGTGCCAAGAGGGACCCCAGGCCCCAAAATAACCCAAGGCTGGGCCAGATAGCGCAATAAGCTGGGAGTGTGCCTTATGTGTAGGAGGAAGGAGTGCAATTCCCATCACCCAAAGTCCTCCACCACTGCCGGTGTGATCCCCAAACAAAAGAAGACAAGTTCTCTCAGCCCCTGAGAACTGGAGGTGGGAGGTTAGTTAGACAAGATAAATATTCAACCTTTATTTGTTATGAAACCCCTTTTGACATCTGGATTCTCTACAAGCAAGAATCTGCTTGTAGATTTAACAAGGACCGATTATTTATTTTCACGACAGACGCTGATTTAAAGATGAGAACAATGGGGGCCGGAGAGATAGCATGGAGGTAAGGCGTTTGCCTCTCATGCAGGAGGTCATCGGTTCGAATCTCGGCGTCCCATATATGGTCCTCCCGTGCCTGCCAGGAGCAATTTCTGAGCCTGGAGCCAGGAATAACCCCTGAGCACTGCCGGGTGTGACCCAAAAAACCACAAAAAAAAAAAAAAAAAAAAAAAAGATGAGAACAATGTATTTGGGGCTGGATCAATAGTACAGCGGGGAAGGCACTTGCTTGCCTTGTCCGAGGTCAGCCAGGTCTTATCTCCGGCATCCCATATGGTCCTCTGAGCACTGCTAGGAGTGATCCTTGAGTGGAGAGCCAGGAGGAAGCTCTGAGTACCACTGAGTGAGACCCCCACACAAAAAAATTTTTTAGTCAAAGCATAATAGTAGTGATTATAAGCTCTGGGTCTTGGGTCTTGCTTCACCAACAGTGAAGGCCACAGACTGACTCAGTGACAGCTAGGACATATTTTAGTTGCAATAAATCATTAGATTCAAATGATTCTGAAGGCAGTACAGTCCTAAAATAGGCTCCAAATATACTTAAAAAAAAAAAAGAAGAGCTAGTTAGTACTGGTTTCCCTCGACCACACACTACACAACCGAGAAAAATAGAAGTTGAGCAAAAATCAGATGCTAAATATGGTGTGTGTGAGGGACATGGAGAGTGCCCCCTGATGAAAGCTGCAGTAAAGGGACCAGGAGCCCACAGAATTCCAAGGGCAGCTGTTTCTGCTCTGGTCTCTCGAGACGCTGTCCTCAGTTCCAGGCCTCAGAGGGGACGTGAGTGGCTCGTGTGCCCCCTTCACCTGTTCCAACCTTCCACAGGTGTCAGAGCTTTAAAGCCAGAATGAATGGCCACAATGCCTGACGTCAGACTCTGGTAAGTCGCCTTCAAAAAACCAGGCATCTTCTATCATTTCTTTGAACTCTTCCTAAAACAAACGAACAAACAAAAGAAAAGGACCTCAGAGGATGATGCAGGGTTCAACTCGAGGAACAGGCTGGGTTTTCTCGTGAATGGCAGAGTCCGTACCTGACATGGGAACCTCGGATACTTTCCACAAAGGTATTGGTAGGATTTCCAGTCGCCCGCAATGACCTCTCCCAAGACAGGAATGACCTGGAAACTGTACAGGTCATAGAGTCTGGACAGAAAGGCAGAAGGTCACCGCTAGCGCAGACCCCTCACTTCCCTAAGGAAAGGCAACAGGGCTGGAGCTGGAGTGACGCACTGCAGGAAAAGTGCTTGTCTCGGGCCGGAGCGATGGCACTGCCGTAGGGCATCTGCCTTGCACGTGGCCAACCCGGGACGGACCCAGGTTGGATCCCCAGCATCCCATATGGTATCCCGAGCCTGCCAGGAGTGATTTCTGAGTGCAGGGCCAGGAGGAAACCCTTGAGCACTGCCAGGTGTGGCCCAAAAACTAAAAGCAAACAAAAGTGCTTGTCTTCCTGTAGCTGACCAAGGTGTGACCCTTGTTACCCCATAAGGTGCCCCTCCCCACTGCCAACAGTAATTCCAGAGCCAGGAATTCCTTGAGCATTGCTGGATGTGGCCCCAAAATAAAACAAAAAAGTATTCATTAAGAAAATAGCAGGGGGGGGGCCGGGCGTGGGTGGCGCTGGAGGTAAGGTGCCTGCCTTACCTGTGCTAGCCTAGGACGGACCGCGGTTCGATCCCCCCGGCGTCCCATATGGTCCCCCAAGCCAGGAGCGACTTCTGAGCGCATAGCCAGAAGTAACCCCTGAGCGTCACCGGGTGTGGCCCAAAAACCAAAAAAAAAAAAAAAGAAAATAGCAGGGGCCGGGAAGGTGGCGCTAGAGGTAAGGTGTCTGCCTTGCAAGCGCTAGCCAAGGAACGGACCGCGGTTCGATCCCCCGGCGTCCCATATGGTCCCCCCAAGCCAGGGGCGATTTCTGAGCACATAGCCAGGAGTAACCCCTGAGCGTCAAACGGGTGTGGCCCAAAAACCAAAAAAAAAAAAAAAAAAAAAAAAAAATAGCAAGGGTTGGTGAGGTAACTAGATAACTCAACCAATAATCAATATTGAGTCTATACTTTGTATGGCAGGAGGCCCGGGATCAATTCCCATACCACACAGTGCCCCAGGTACTGCTGTGTGGCTCCAAACAACCCCCAAAGGACCCCCAATAAAAAGACAACCTCCCAAAACACTTAGCCTTTAGCTACTGGTTCGAGGGGCTTCAGGCCTGGACTTCACTTAGAACTAATTGGCCTCTGGGCTGTCACCATGACTCTGAAACGCTGAACTGCAAAGCTGTGTTTATAGTTCACTAGTCTGTCTTCCTTCCTTTCTCCCTCCCTCCCTCCCTCCCTCCCTCCCTCCCTCCCTCCCTCCCTCCTTCCTTCCTTCCTTCCTTCCTTCCTTCCTTCCTTCCTTCTTTCTCTCTCTCTCTCTCTCTCTCTCTCTCTCTCTCTCTCTCTCTCTCTCTCTCTCTCTCTCTCTCTCTCTCTCTCTCTCTCTCTCTCTCTCTCTCTCTCTCTCTCCCTCCCTCTCTCTCTCTCTTTCTTTCTTTCTTTCTTTCTTTTTGTTTTTGGGCCACACCCGGCGGTGCTCAGGGGTTACTCCTGGCTGTCTGCTCAGAAATAGCTCCTGGCAGGCACGGGGGACCATATGGGACACCGGGATTCGAACCAACCACCTTAGGTCCTGGATTGGCTGCTTGCAAGGCAAACGCCGCTATGCTATCTCTCCGGGCCCTTTCTTTGTTTTTATTTATTTACTTATTTATGTGTTTTTGGTTTTTAGGCCACACCTGGTGGCGCTCAGGGTTACTCCTGGCTCTGTGCTCAGAAATCGTTCCTGGCAGGCAAGGGGACCACATGGGATGCTAGGATTCGAACCACCCTCAGTCCTGGATCGTCTGCTTGCAAGGCAAACATCCTATCACCGTGCTATCTCTCTGGCCTCTGTTCTTTCCATTTCTGAACAGCTAATCTCCGACAAGACCATGAGAATAAAGCCCCATTAGTAACCATACCAACCTGGATAAAAGGGGATTGTTCACTTGGCTAAATTCCAGACACAGAAATCGTCCGCCTGGCTTCAGGACTCGATGGGCCTCCTGGAGTACCTGAGAAACAGAGCAGACCTCTCTGACTTTTATTTTTTGGCCACATCCAGTGGTGTTCAGGGGTTACTCTTGGTTCTAAACTCAGGAATCATACCTGGTGGGGCTTGGGGGAGCCATATGGGATGCTGGAGATCAAACCCAGGTCAGCCATGTGCAAGAAGGCCTTAGCCACTGGGCAAGCTCCAGCTCCAGACCACACCGCCTAGCAACTAGGGGCCACACCTATTGGACTTACTCCGGACTCTGGACTCCGGGATCACCCAGGCAGGGCTAAGATCATTTGGGGTGCCAGAGATCAAACCCAGTCAGCTGCGTGTAAGGCAAGTACCCTGCTCACTATACTATATGACCTCTTGGACTTCTCCTTAGCCAGATGTTTCTCAAGTTCACTAAGCCAGAATAGCCTTAATTTCTGTATGCAGAATCCAGTTTCTCACGGACCCTTTTTTTAAATTCTCAGTTGGGAAGCTATAATAGCTGAGATAATCCTAAAATATCCTGAACTTTCCAGGCGTTCTGCCCATAAAGAAAAAAAGACTTGTTAGTTATTTGGTGGCTGGGTGAGCTTGGGCTGCACCCAAAAGTAATCAGAGCCACTCCTGGCTCTGTCTGGACCCAAGGGGTCACTCCTGGAGGTGCTTGGAAGATCACGGAGAGTGAGGATAAAACCAGCTGAGTGGTACAAGCCCAAAGAGAGCAATTTTGGAATTATTCATCCACATTGCTTTGGGAAACTTCTCAAGTGTCATTATTTTACTTCCAAGAATCTACCTCAGGGGTCTCAAACTCAATTTACCTGGGGGCTGCAGGAGGCAAAGTCGGGGCGAGGCACGCCGCATAAGGTATTTCGCTGACCGAATATTCGCAATAAAAAATCACATTAGTAAGAAAAAAAAAAATCTCAAAAAATCGCATTAAACATTTGCATACCCCGAACGGAACTGCTCGGGGTCTGCGAATGTTTAATGCGATTTTTTTCTTACTAATGTGATTTTTATTGTGATTATTCAGTAAGTGAATAATCGCAAATACTGCTATATTTGAAGGCTGGCCGCGGGCCACAAAATGTTGTACAAAGATACGGGCCGGGAGTTTGAGACCCCTGATCTACCTTATAAGGGGCTGGAAAGATAGCCTGGAGGTAGGGCATTTCCCATGCATGCAGAAGGAGGTGGTTCGAAGAATCCCAGCATTCCATATGGTCCCCCAAGCCTGCCAGGAGCGATTTCTGAGCACAGAGCCAGGAGGAACCCCTGAGCGCTGCCGGGTGTGACCCAAAAACCCAAAAAAAAAAAAAAAATCTCGGGGCCAGGGCGGTGGCGCTGGAGGTAAGGTGCCTGCCTTGCCTGCGCTAGCCTAGGACGGACCGCGGTTCGATCCCCCGGCGTCCCATATGGTCCCCCAAGAAGCCAGGAGCAACTTCTGAGCGCATAGCCAGGAGTAACCCCTGAGCGTCACAGGGTGTGACTCAAAAAACCAAAAAAAAAAAAAAAATCTACCTTATAAAAATATGACTACTGTAGAAAAGATGCATATGAGTTTTGACGGCAGTGCTATCTAGTACAGAATTAGAAGCATTTTAATCATTAATGAGTCTAGAAGACATTATACGATGTAAATCTATGCAAATGGAATCTATGCAGCTACTATAAAAGGAAGGGGCAAGTCATAAGACAGGAAGAAGTGGGGCTAGACTGATGGGACAGTGGGCAGGCACTTGCCTTGAGTGCAACTGAATGAACTGGGTTCAGTCCCTGGTATCACACATGGTTGGCCCCTGAGCACTGCCAGAATTAGTTCTTGAGCACAGAGCTACGAGTAAGCCCTGAACACAGCCCTGACCACAGCCAGGTGTGGTCCAAGCCCCTCAAAACAGGCGAAGAGACAGCTTAAAAGGTAAGATGCGGGGCCGGGTAGGTGGCGCTGAAGGTAAGGTGTCTGCCTTACAAGCGCTAGCCAAGGAAGGACCGCGGTTCGATCCCCCGGCGTCCCATATGGTCCCCCCAAGCCAGGGGCGATTTCTGAGCACATAGCCAGGAGTAACCCCTGAGCGTCAAATGGGTGTGGCCCAAAAACCAAAAAAAAAAAAAAAAAAAAAAAAGGTAAGATGCTTGCCTTGATGTAGCTGACACATTCTCAGCACCACTTATGGGCCTCTGAGGACATCTAGGAATGAGTCCTGAGCTCCCTGAGTTGTGATGCCCTATCCTCTGAAACTTTATTTAATTAATTAATTAATTAATTAATTAATGTTTTTGGGTTACTCCTGGCTCTATGCTCAGAAATCGCTCCTGGCAGGCTCAGGGGACCATATGGGATGCCGGGATTCGAACCACCAACTTTCTGCATGAAAGGCAAAAGCCTTACCTCCATGCTATCTCTCCGGCCCCAAATAAAATTTATTTTAAATAAAATAAATAAAGTTAGGACTGGTGCAATAGCACAACAGGTAGGGTGTTTGTCTTGCATGTGGCTGACCCAGCTTAGATCCCAGCATTCCATATGATCCCCGAGCCTGCCAGGAGCGATTTCTGAGCACAAAGCCAGGAGTATCACTTTAGTGCCAAGAAAACAAACAAAATAATTAAAAAAAAAAAAAAGAAAGTAAAATTTGGGGCTGGAGAGATAGTACAGCAGACAGGGTGCTTGCCTTGCACGCAGCCAACCCAGTTCCAATCCAGGCAACCTATTTGGTCCCTTAATCACAGCCAGAGCGATCCTAAGTGAAGACCCAGATGCAACTGCAGAACATCACTAGGTCTGGCCCAAAACAAAACAAAAGAGGGGAGGGGCAGGAGAGATAACATGGAGGTAAGGAGTTTGCCTTGCATGCAGAAGGACGGTGGTTCGAATCCCGGCATCCCATATGGTCCCCCGAGCCTGCTAGGAGCAATTTCTGGGTGAAGAGCCAGGAGTAACCCCTTACTGATGCTTGGTTTGACCCAAAATTAAAAAAAAAAAAAAAAAAGAAGAAGAATGAATCTAATCAGCATCATATTGGCTGTCACACCCAAAGCAGTGACACAGAAATTAGGGCCCACTAGGCAGAAATGAAATCGATAACTTTGTGTATTGTCTTCAAAAGCTTTGGAGGGAATTTAACAGTAGAAGTCCAAAGGGCTTTATTCAGATTGAGTCAAACATTTCCTTCTTCCCAGAGAAAACCCAAAAATCTTGCTACCTGCTGCCAAGTTATGTCTGAGTGTCTTTTTCTCTGCTGCCTTGGCGAGGCTTCAGACTGGCAAACTCACGGGGTGAGCTGACTTTACTAGTGAGAGGAAACAGAATAAAACATCAGAGCAAGACTGTTAAGTCTGGGCTGGAGAGACAGTACAGCTGGGAGGGCACTTGCCTTGCAATGCGGTTGAGCTGAGTTCGGTCCCCAGCATCTCTGAGCACCACCAGGAGGAGTAATTCCTGAGCACAGAACCAGGAGGAATCCTTGAGCACTGCTGGGTTTAAACCCTCCCCGCCAAAAACCAAGGAAACCAAAAAAGAAAAAGTGTTAAGTCTGGCTGGAGAAAGAGAGTCTCAAAGATGGAAATAAAATCCGTCACTGTGTCCACTGGGAATTTACTTGAGGGGAATTTCCTAAGTGGCACCCAGCAGGCTTGGGCCCCTCCTGGCGATTCTCCTGGGATTTAGCGTGAGGACCCGAGGCTAAGAGGTGGCTCAGGACTTGTAGGTCTGAGGATTATTATCCCAGTCACTCGGCACTGCCATTGCGGTTCCGATGTTGGGGGGCCATGTTGTGCTAGAAACAAAACTGGCATAGACTGCATGCCAAGCATGCACAATAACCACTGGACTATCTCTTTGGACCCTGGTGTTTTGACTTGTTTTCAATGCTGGACCCAAAATGAGCGACCTAAAGCATAGAAGCCGCAGCAAAGTTACCACTCTACTCCATGTCCTTCCTTTTCTTTTGTTTTTTGGGTCACACCTGGCAGTGCTCAGGGTTCCTCCTGGCTCTACGCTCAGAAATTACTCCTGGCAGGCTCAGGGGACCATACGGGATGCCGGGATTCGAACCAATGACCTTCTGCATGCAAGTCAAACAACTTACCTCCATGCTATCTCTCCAGCCCCATCTTCTCCATGTCATTCTACCTTCAGGAGCAGGGCCAGCAAACCATTGTCCCCTCATTTTCCTCACTCACTGGGGAGTCATTCCATTAGGAACATCCTGAGTCATGTAAGCTGAGCACACAGTCCCTCCTACCTGGTCGATGTGTGTGGTGTTCCGGATCCCGAAGGCAATCGTGTAGAAGTCAAACTTGTCGTCGTCGAAGGGCAGCTCCTCAGCATCGCCCACAACCCATGAAAGCCCTGGAAGAGAAAACGGGGAGTGGCTCAGTCCAGGGGACACTTCTTCCGCACAGGGCAAGAGTCAAAGCTGTTGGGTGGGGGACCGGTCGGACAGCACAGCAGTAGGACGTTTGCCTTGCACACGGTTGATGCAGGATAGACCGAGGTTCAACCCCCGGCATCCCATATGGTCCCCCGAGTCTGCCAGGTGTGATTTCTTTTTTTTTTTGTTGATGTTTTTGGGCCACCGGGTGACGCTCAGGGGTTACTCCTGGCTCTGCGCTCAGAAATCACTCCTGGCTTGGGGGACCATATGGGACACTGGGGATTCGAACTGTGGTTTGTCCGAGGCTAGCATGGGCAAGGCAGATGCCTTACCACTTGTGCACTGCTCCGGCCCCCAGGAGTAACCCCTGAACACTGCCAGGTGTGGCCCCCCCAAAAAACAAAGCAAAACAAAATGAAAGCTGACAGGCCAGTATGAGAATCCTGGAATTTAGACAGTCGGGCAGAAATGTGGGCCACCTACATACACACCCCTTTGGGGCCAACTTCTGAAGTAGGGGTATGTCTGTGAGAATCAGCTCTTGGCTCTGTGGAACTGTGTGCAGATACTGAGTGGCCCAAAATCCACCCCCGACTGTTTTTTTCTTTTTTTGGTTTGCTCAGAGATTACTCCTGGCTCTGCGTTCAGAAATCGCTCCTGGCAGGCTCAGGGGACCATACGGGATGCCAAAATTCGAACCACCATCCGTCCTGGATCGGCTGCAAGCAAGGCAAACGGCCTACCGCTGTGCTATCACTCTGGCCCCAGATACTTGATATTTTGTAATAGTAGTTGTTGTTGCTGTAAAGCTATTACAAACAGGGTTCCATGAACCAGGGAGGAGAAAGGACTCAAGTTAGAGGACAGGTGGTTTTTGCCTATATAGTTGGGGTCCAAGGCAGAAGGGCAGAAAGAATTCCAGACACGGAACATGCCCAATGGTCCCATCCTTGCTCTCTGTTGTTTTCGGGACCTCGTGCTGAGCTGGAGAGAAGGAAACTGTCTGCAGTAGGAGGATGGAGACATAGTGGCTTTGTCTAGAAGACGGTGACTGCCTGTTGCCTTCGGACTGGAACTGCTGGCTAACAAAGAGCTCTTCAGCTCGAGGCCAAGGGGCCTGCTGTTCTTCTAGGTGGTTCGGTCTGAGTGGGAGGAGGCCTGGAGTTGAAACAGCCCAACACACGTCACTCCTGGGTGGACACGGGAGTTGCTAGCATGGGGCTGGAGCACAGGGCTGGCTGCAGAGTGTGCTGCGCCTGGAAGAGGGCAGTGTCGAGGCTTGGAGGAGCTGCCTTGGAATCAGTACTTTCATTGGATAAAATGGGAGGGAAAGAATTAAAAAAAATTTGGGGAGGACCAGCAGATAGGTTTGCCTGGCACACAGCCAAACCGAGTTCGATCCTCAGCATCTCATAGCGTCCCCTAGTGGGCCAGGAGTGATTTTTGAGCACATAGCCAGGAGTAACCACTGAGCGCTGCAAAGTATGGCTTCCTCCCCCAAAAAGAGTAAAAAAATGGGGGGGGGGGGATTATCATATCTGAGAGTGCTCAGGCTTGGGGGACCAGAAGGGATACTGGGGATCTAACCTGGGCCTGCCACTCTGGCCCCCACACAAAGGATTTGCAACACTGCCTCAAGCTAAGTAAGCTTTGAAAAGCTGGAAAACAAGGCGTCAATCTACATTTTGTATTTTCTTGTTTTTGCTGTTATTGTTACTGTTGGTTTTTGGGCCACACCCTGTGGTGCTCAGGGGCTCCTCCTGGCTCTGCACTCAGAAATTGCTCTTGGCAGGCTTGGGGGACCAAATAAAATGCCGGGATTCAAACCACCATCTGTCCCAGATTGGCTGTGTGCCAGGCAAATGCCCTGCCACTGTGCTATCACTTGGGCCCCCACATTTTGTGTTTTCTAGCAGAGAAACACACGGTCCTTACCCTCCCTCCCTGTCGCTCAGTGGCTGCAGCACTCACCGGCTCCGTATTCGTGGCTTCGAGCTTTCTGCTTCCCAATCTTGAGCATCTCCTTGTTGATGTCGCACACCACGGCCCGGGAGCCGCCCAGGGCGTCCTCGTCCTCCTTCTGGTACTTGCGGGCAATTTCTTCCCAGGATAAGTTCTGCTGGGCTCGTAACTGCCGCTTCAGTTTCCTCTGCTGCTGCGCCTGAACGTAGCTGAGGAAGCGGAAGGCAATGTCACCTGTCGGGAAGGAAGGCACAACACCGAGGGCTGAGGCGTGGAGTCTGAAAAGGAAATGTCCAGGCTGCAGCCAGAGGACAGTGGGGAGGGCGCTTGCCTTGCACGCGGTTGGCCCAGGTTCAATTCCCAGCACCGTAGAGGGTTACATGGTACATGGCTACTTACTTCAGCAAAAACTTATATTTTTAATTTATGAGCCACACCCAGTGGCATTTAGGGGTTACTCCAGGCAGTTGTGGAAGACCATGTGGGATGCCGGAGATAAATATGGATTGGCTGCATGCAAGGCAAATGCCCTCCTCACTATGTTATAGCTCTGGTCCCACAAACTCTTTTGGCGGGGTTTTGAGTCACAACGGCAGCACTCAGGGATTACTCCTGGCTCTGTGCTCAGAAATCACCCCTCAGGGCTGGAGAGATAGCACAGCGGTAGGGCATTTGCCTTGCATGCAGAAGGACGGTGGTTCGAATCCCAGCATCCCATATGGTCCCCCGAGCCTGCCAGGAGCGATTTCTGAGCATAGAGCCAGGAGGCCCATATGGGATACTGGAGATCGAACCACCGTCCTTCCTGGATTGGCCGCACGCAAGGCAAACGCCCTATCGCTGTGCTCTCTCTCCAGACCCCCAGAAACTTCTATTTATAGCAATTGTTTAACTTCTAAGAATTTAAGAGAAAAAACAACCAAGCTTCTACAAAATTACATAAGTGATACACAAACCTGTTTTAACTATAAAATGACTCAATACCTAAATATAAATAGAACAGCACATCCTTCCCCCCACGGCCCCCAGATACAACAAGCTTAGAGACAGGGAGTGCATCCTTCTAGTCTTTTCTAACTTCGTGAAAGCAATATCAGGGAGAGGTAAAAACAAACAATAATCCCCTGCCGGGGCTAGAAAGATAACTCAGTGGAGAGGGCATTTGCCTTGCATTCAGCAGACCAGAGTTCGAGTCCCGGAATCCCATTTCTGAGCACAGAGCCAGAAGTAACTCGAGCGCTGCATGGTGTGGCCCAAAAACAAAAACAAAACAAATAAACCCCTGCCAAAACCAAGAAACAATACATATACATATATATTTTTCCCTCACTCTCATTTCCTAAATAAAACTATTTTATTTTATTATTTATTAACTACTTTTATTAATTTTTTATTTCTGACTGTGCTCAGGACTGACTCATAGCTTTATGCTCAGGGATCATTCCCGGGGGTCTTTGGGGAATATATGTGCTTCTACAATAGAACCAGAATTGACTATATGCAAGTTCTTTAACCCCTGGATCGGTCTCCAGTCCTTTGGGGCCAGACCAAGTAGTGTTCCAGTGTTGTGTATGTAAATATTTTGGGGGATTACTATGTTGCTCACCCTAATCTGATTAGGTGATTGTGCCCTACCCTAGGGTGTGACCTGGCATTCTGCCCCCACCCTAGGGTAGGACCTGATTCTGCTTCCACCATTGGTTGGTATCTGATCCCACCATTGGGTGGGACCTGACTCTGGACTATAAGAGCAAGGGTCTGTGGAAGGCGAGAGGCTTTTGCTGGATGGAACTGAATCGGAGTCTTTGGACTTCAGTTTTGTCCATCCGAATAAAGCAAATATTTCCACGAGCCTGATTGTCTGCGAGCTGTTTACCCGCCGTTTCACCTCAGAACCGTGGGCTAGACAGGGTGGCAGACACGTGCTCCGAGCTGGAAGAAAAGGGCCTCATTCTCCATCCCTCCATCAGTCAACCTCTTCAGGGGCTGTCCTGCTACATTCCAGGTTTACTCCAAACTCTGTGCTCAGAGATCACTTCTGGCAGGTTCAGGGGACCATATGGGGTCCCAAGGATCAAACCTGGGTCAAATGCCCAAACAAAGTCAATGTCCTACTCACTATGCTATCTCTCAGTCCCTATAAATTGATTTGGGGGCAGTGGGCCACAGCCAGAAGTGCTCAGGGTTTGGCTCTGAGTTCTGAAATCACTCCTGGAGGGCTCGGGGACCATATGTGTTGCTGAGGATTAAAGCTGGGTCGGCCATGTGCAAGGCCAATGCCCTCTCCGCTGTGCTACTGCTCTGACCCCTAGAAGTTGACCTTTTTGGGGCTGGAGTGGTGGCGCAGGGTGTAAGGCATCTATCTGCGTTGTGCACTCTAGCCTAGGACGGGCCACGGTTCGATCCCCTGGCATCCCATATGGTCCTCCAAGCCAGGAGTGATTTCTGAGCATATAGCCAGGAGTAACCCGAGCGTCACGGGATGTGGCCTAAACAAAACAAAACAAGTTGACCTTTTGTTTTGTTTTGGGGGCATACCTGGTGGTACTCAGGGGTTACTACTAGCTCTGTGCTCAGAGATCGCTCCTGGCAGGCACTGGGAACCATATGGGGTGTCAGGATTTGAACTACCATCCTTCCTGGATCTGCTGCTTGCCAAGACAAAAGCCCTACCACTGTGCTATCTCTCCAGCCCCTAGAAGTTGACTTTTAATTATCAGCTTCTTCAAGTGGTAGGTGAGATAGCTCATTTCTATAGAAGGTGCATGGTGCGTTGTGAGGACGTGCACTGGACATTACCTGTGCCTCCAGCAACATCGAGGAGCTGGGTCCCCGGAAGCGGATGCATCTTCGACAGCAGCAAATCCTTCCAAACTCGGTGGATGCCCAGACTCATCATGTCATTCATCACATCGTATTTCTTGGCCACACTTTCAAACACCTGGTAGACTGACATGGGAGGAAGACGCACCAGTTACTCTTGGAAAAAGTAATTCTTTAAGGTGTTCAATGAATCTGGGCCAGAGTGATAGTACAGTGGGTATGGCGTTTGACAGCAGGAACCGAGTCAGGTTCCATCTCCGGTTCCCCATATGGTCTCCCAAGAACCTCACGGAGTCATTCCTGAGTAAAGAGCCAGGAGTAACCCCTGAGCATCACCAGATATCACCAAGCTTTTTGGAGGGTCCACACATGGCAGTACTCAGGGCTAACTTATTCAAGACTCTGTGCTCAGAAATCACACCTGGCAGTGTTCAGGGTACCGTATGTGATATCAGGCATTGAAACCAGGTTGGTCACATGGAAGGCAAATGTTTTACCAGCTTTTATTACCTCTCCAGTCCCCCACAATATTTACTTTATTTTATTGTGGTTTTGGGGCTAAATCCGGCGGTGCTCAGGGGTTACTCCTGGCTTTGCATGAGAAATTGCTCCTGGCAGGCTCCGGGGACCCTATAAGATGCTGGGGACCTGGTGGGCTGTGCACAAAACAAACCCCTACCCTGCTGTGCTATAGCTCTGGCCCCTACTTAAATTTAAATTTTGATTTCCTCAAGTATAACTCGGCATAACAAAAACCATCAAGGGAGACTGGGATAAGAATGGGGGGCTCTGCAGGGTGCCTCGCATCTCAAAAACACTCGATGCACGGCACTTAGCGAGAATGGCAGTGCCTCTGCGGGATCAGGCCGGGAGTGGGGAATCCCAGTGGGCTTAGCTCAGCACTAGCAGGGCGTTAAGTCAGTCCTAAACCACTTTTACTTCGGCCATCGCAATGTGTCCCCAGCCATTGACAACTGCAACCAGCGCAAACTCGTCCGTGAGCACGGCGCTGCCATCGCTCCAAACTCGAAATCCGCCCCCGGCCCGGCCCGGCCCGGCCCGGCCTCCACCTTTGCCGCTCTTCTCCTCCTCCTTCACGGTCTCGAACCCGAAGTGCGTCTCGGCCGCCCGCGCGCCCTGGGAGCGGCACCGCACGCCCGGCGGCCCGAGCAGCGGGGACCACGGGGCCCACCGGCGGCCGCAGCAGCCCCGTAGCGCGCGGCCGATGGGGGCCGCCATCTTGGTCGGAGTGACAGCGGGCGGCAACGCGCACGCGCCGGAAGCGACGGCGGCCGCGAGGGTCCAGCTTCCTCGAAGACGGCCGTCGCCCTCCAGGGCTTGTTCCTGCGGCCGAGGCGCTAGCACGGCGGCGGGGCGGGCGTTCGCTTCGCAGGCGGCCGGCCGGGACGGGCCCCGGTTCGATCCCCGGCGTCCCCCAGGGTCCCTCGAGCCTGTCGGGAGCCTGTTTCTGAGCGCAGAACCCGGAGGAGCCCCTCAGTGCCGCCGGGTGTGGCCCCAACGTGAAACAACACAACATTTAGGGAGCTTGTTTGATATGAGCTCTTCACACCCCAATTTCCTCTCTTGTCCCCCGATTGACTACAGAAGTCACCCATGGGGCATTCGCCAGGTCAGCAGTGGGGGCCAGAGCAATCAGCAAGCAAGCCCTGAGCGCTGTGTGTCTCACACACACACACACACACACACACACACACACACACACACACACACACACACACACACCATTAACAAGGAGCAAAGGGTAAGGATGGAATTGCAGGGTCCCCTCAATCAAGCCCTGAGCACTGTGTGTGGCTTCCTACACACACAACACGCACACACACACCCCACACACACACACACCCCACACCCCACACACCATTAACAAAGAGCAAAGGGTAAGGATGGAATTGCAGGGCCCCCTCTCCTCCAATAAAGACATCAGTTGGTCCAATCTGTCTCTTCTCTTCCCACGCCTTTTTAAGGAGCCATTAGAAGGGTCCCCCCGATTTCCTCTCGATGCCTTGGATTCAGTTGGCTGTCCATTATAAAAATGCCTGAGAGAAAATTAAAAATTAAAATTAATGAAATAACAATGATTGGGGATTGATTTAACGTCCTTTTTTTGGGGGGGAGGGTCACAAGATCCAGAGCATTAGCACATGCTTTGCATGAAGACAACCCAGGTTTGATTCCTGACATCTTATATGATCCCCTGAGCCTGCCAGGCTTAATTTCTGAGTTAAGAGCCAGGAGTAACCCCTGAGCACTGCCAGTGTTGTGTGGCCCAAAAACTGAAAGGAAAAAAATAAAAAAGAGTCCTAATTGGCAGATAAGTAACTTGTTTCTTTAGGGTAGAAAGGGAAACCCGAGGCCAGGTGTGGAGAAAACGTCAAGGTTAAAACATTTATTCTCGTAACATTGTTGTCCTTAAGAATCACCTGGTTTGCTCTTTCAGATACATATTTCTGGGCCTCAACTGCCAGAGATTTGGAATCAGTAAGTTTGTTTTTGTTTTGTGCTACCCCTGACGGATGCTTGGGGCTGTTGTAGGCTCTCCTTGGAAGTCTCAAAGAATTACGTGTGTGACAGGAATGAAGAGCAGGAGAGATAGCACAGCAGTGGGGCGAGGAATGAACAGGGCCCCCTGCATGCAAGCTATGTGCTCCAGACCGTGTGACTCTCCTTCCCACCCCTGGATGAGGAAACCTGATATGGCTACTGGAAATCTTTTGCTTATGTGAGGGAGGAGTGGTGAGATAGGAGTTACCGTGGTGGTGGGATGGCTAGCCCTGCTATGCTGAACATGTTTGGGTTTTGTTTTGTTGGTTTTGGGGCCACACCCAGCAGTGCCCAGGAACCACTCCTAGGGTGCTTGGGAGACCATTTGGGTACTGAAGTCACACAATCACACTCAAAGGGCCCTGGGCAAGCTTAAGTTCCGAACCCTCTTTGTTATCACTCTGCCACTCACCTTCACTGGCTTCTGGTATATTTTCTCTATCCAATTAGCATAACGTGGTCATGTTACTGTAACACCCCAGCCCCCCCCCCCTTATGTCTGGGTGTTTGGGCCCACAGCTGGGACACACTCTCTCTCCCTCCCCACTTTTATCTTTTTTTTTTTTTTTTTTTGGTTTTTGGGCCACACCCGGCGATGCTCAGGGGTCACTCCTGGCTGTCTGCTCAGAAATAGCTCCTGGCAGGCACGGGGGACCCTATGGGACACTGGGATTTGAACCAACCACCTTAGGTCCTGGATCCGCTGCTTGCAAGGCAAAGGCCACTGTGCTATCTCTCCGGGCCCCTCACTTTTATCTTTCTTTTTTTTTTTTTTTTATCTTTTTTAAGAAAAATGTTCTTTCTTTGTTTGTTTGTTTTTGGGTCACACCCTCCCGCATTCAGGGTTACTCCTGGCTTTGAGCTCAGAAATCCCTCCTAGCAGGCACAGGGGTGGGTGGGATCATATCTCCCCACTTTTATCTTTTTTAAGAAAAATTTTGTTTGTTTGTTTGTATTTGGGTCACACCCTCCCACATTCAGGGTTACTCCTGGCAGGCACAGGGGTGGGTGTACCATATCTCCCTGCTTTTATCTTTTTTTTTTTTTTTTTTTTTGGTTTTTGGGCCACACCCCTTTGATGCTCAGGGGTTACTCCTGGCTATGCGCTCAGAAGTCGCTCCTGGCTTGGGGGACCATATGGGACACCGGGGGATCGAACCGTCCTAGGCTAGTGCTGGCAAGGCAGACACCTTACCTTTAGCGCCACCGCCCGGCCCCGCTTTTATCTTTTTTAGGAAAATTTTTGTTTGTTTGTTTTTGGGTCACACCCTCTCATCACATTCAGGGTTACTCTTGGCTTTGCGCTCAGAAATCCCTCCTGGCAGGCACAGGGATGGGTGGGATCATGTCTCCCCACTTTTTTCATACTGCGATTTGCACTCCTTTGAACGAAGGGGTTCCATGCATGTCCCTTCATAATCAAATGCCCCAATTTTTGTTATTGGTTTGGGGGACATATTTGGCGCTATTCAGGGGTTACTCCTGGCTCTTAACTCAGTGATCACTCCTGGTAGGTCCGAGAGAATCAAGTGGGAACCCAGGAATCAAATCCAGTTTGATTTCGTGCAAGGCAAGTGTCCTACCTGCTGTTCTATCTATCAGGCCCCACTAAGGCCTCAATATCATCGTGTTTAGAACCGTTTGTACTCAGCACAATTAAATAAAATATCATTCGTGACCTATGTAACTCAATAATCAACAAAACGATATATGAAGTGCCATGATGTTAAATATAAGATGTTGGGCTGGAGCAATAGCACAGTGGCTAGGGCCTTTGGCTTGCAAGCAGCCAACCGGGCTCTCTGACATGCCGTAGGGTGCCCCGAACCTGCCAGGACTCATTTCTGAGAGCAGGTCCAGGAGAAAGCCCTGAGAACCACTGGGATATACTCATGATCACTATTACTAGGACTTTGAATAAGACCCATACATCATCCTAATAGTCGCAGGCTGCACGACAAGCAACCCCGCGGTGTTTCTACGTCCGGGCGTATTCTAAACAGAGTCTAGAGTCTAGAAGACTCTATTTCAGCCCGAACTTGGACTACAAGTCCCGTCGTGCAGTTCGCGCCCCGGAACGTCGGGGCGTCGGGACCCGGATGCGGCGGCCGCGGACTCCATCTCCCGGCGTGCCCCGCGCGCGCGGCCCCTATAAAAGCTCCATCCGGGTTCCCGGCGCCGCTGTCCGGCGACTCGTCGCCATTCCGAGAGCAGCTCGGCCTAGCGGCGCGCGTCGCGGGGCTCGCGAGTCGGAGGCGCCGGTCGCCGGCCCCGGGGGAGCGAAGCAGCCGTCGCCGCTGCCCCGCGGCGGGAGAGCGAGTCCGTCCGGCCGGCCGGCGGGGCCCGCGCAGCCCTCTCGCCGCCGCCCTCCGCGCGGATCCCCGCCAGGCCCGGCCCGGACGTCGCCTCGCCTCGCCTCGCCTCGCCTCCGCCCGCCAGGCCGCCGCCGGGTCCTAGCGCCCGCCGCCGCCCTCCGCCGACCGACTGACAGACAGATCGACGACCGGCCGAGCCCGGGAACATGTCGCCATGAAGGCCGCCGCCCGCCCCCGCCGCCGCCGCCGCCCGCCGCCGGCCCCGAGCGCCATGAGCCTGGGTCCCCGCCGCGCCCGCCCCGCTCCGATCGCCGCCGCCGCCGCCCCCGCGGATGCCGCTGAGCCCCGCGCCCGCCTGCGCCGCCCCCTGCGCGCCCGACATGGACAGGGCCGGCGCGCCCAGCGCCGCCTCCGCCTCCGCCTCCTCGGCCGGCCCGGCCGCCGAGTCTAAGCCCAAGAGCGGTGAGGACGCCCCCCTTCGCCCGCTCGCACTCGCGATGGGGCGCCCCTTCTCTCCCCTCCCTCTTTCCCTGCTGGGGCGGGACGCAGGACTGGCCTCCGCTTGCTTCGTTTGATCCGATGGTCTTCATTCTCCAGATCCCGCCTTCCCCTTCCTTGCACGCCCCCCACTCCCCCGAGTTCACGGGGTGCCGACCCTTTGGCGGCACGACCCCCTGGTCCCTCGGCACCCATTAGCTTCGACACGCACACAGACACACACCCCTCTTTTTGCACACACCCTCTGGAGCAGCGCCCGCTACTCTTTCATCTCACACCCGTGTCTAGGCACGATCCTTGGGTCCATTTTGGCTTTTGGGTCTGGGCCACGCCCAGCAGCGCTCAGGGTCACTCACTCCTGGCTCTGAGCTCCGGGGGACCGATGGGACGCTGGGGAGGGAACCCAGGGCCGTCCAAATGCTCGCCCTAACTCGGCGCTGTCCTTCGCTCCGAGCCCCCCTTGTGTCCGTCCGTCTTGCGGACCAGGAGACTGAGGTTTAGAAAAGGTGAGATCATTCGCAGGCAGGCCCAGATGCCTTGGCCTGGCCGTCCGCCTCCCCAAGTGGTTGGGCCCTTCAAATTGAGGGAATTACCGCCGGGGTAGGTGTTGGGTGTAAACGAGAGGAGGAGGTGGAGGGCGGTTTTAATGTATTGGGACCTGACGTTGACTTCACCGGACAGGCCTCTCGACCCGCCCCGTCCCGTCCCGTCCAGGCGTTGGGTTTGTAGGCTCCGGATTCAGCCTCAGCCTCTTTTCAAAGACCCGCAGTACCTGCTTTTCTCAATGGTCTGTGCTCAAGGTGGAGAGAACAAAAGGGAGCTGCAGTAGCTTTAAGAGCCTTCCTAGGAGCGGGCTTGCTGCCTGCTGGACTAAGTACACACCAGGCCTGTTTGTTTGTGTTCGTGGACCCAGGGAGTGTTCCTCTTCCAGGGCAGATTTTGGCAGCGCGGCTGTGGTCACGCCTCTCAGGATCGTGGCTGTCACGACGATAAGGCCGTCCCCATGTGGCAGGGCCTGGGCTCGGCTTCCACCTGTTACCACACTCACTCACCCGGTCTGCTGGACGGAATGGGTTCCAGCTCCCAAAAGAGCAGGCCCAGAGATCGGGAGGTCGTTGGCAGTCTTGCAAGTTCTATCCTTAAAAAGCTCGCAGACTCAGTTCTCTTTGTATCAGGATTCTATCAGGAGGCATGGGGAGGCGGCACTGTGGCTGTGTGGCAGGAAGGGGACCTTTGGGGATCCCCAGTGAAGGTCTGGGTGTTCAAAACTTTTTTTTTTTTTTTTTTTTTTTTTGGTTTTCAGCTGTGACGCTCAAGGTTTCTCCTGGCTATGTGCTCAGAAATCGCTCCTGGCTTGGGGCACCATAGGAGACGCCAGGGGATCGAACTGCGGTCTGTCCTAGGCTAGCGCTCGCAAGCAGACGCTTTATGGCATGCGCCACCACTCCGGCCCCAAAACTTTTTCTTTTTGGTGTTGGGCCACACCCGGCGGTGCTCACAGGTTATTCCTGTCTCTGCGCTTGCTCAGAAATCTCTCCTGGCAGGCTCAGAGAACCTTATGGAATGGCGGGGATCCATCTCGGCTCTGTTCCAGTCAGCAGCGTGCAAGGCAAACGCCCTACTGCTGTGCTGTCCCTCCAGCCCCTGTTCAAAACTTTTTTAAGATTTAAAAACTGTCAGGACTGTCTGAAGACAAAAACTGTAAAGGCCAATCAGTCATTTGAGTGCAGAGTTTGCCAGATGGAGCGAACTTGCGTTTTACCTGTTGTGCCAGGATCTCAAGTGGAGCTCAGCTGTTTGGATAAGAAATACTTTGAAAAAGCTAAGGCGGGGAGGTGGGGTGCATGACTTGCCTGCTGCCCACCCATGTTCTATCCCCGGCATCCCATGTGGCCCCCCCCACCCCAGCATGAGCGCTTCCTGGAGGCATCACTGAGTGTAGAGCCGGGGCTAACCATCGACTACCACCAGGTGTGTGTCTGCAAAACTTAGACAATAAACACCCCCAAAACAAAAGTAAATCGGGATTAGTGGTGCCTTTCAGGCCTCCTCAGGCAGTAAGTAGCATAGAAATTAATTTGGGGGGTCGACTTGGGTTTGATCTCTGATATTCCGTAGGATCCCCAAGCATTGGCGGGCATGATTCCTTAGTGCAGAGCCAGAAGTGATCCCTGCGCATCCTCCCTAAGATTTCCCCCTAAAAACATTAACTTTGGTGTTTTGTGAGCATATGACTTGATCACTCAGATTCCCTTTAGCATTCTAGGCGTCATTCTTCCTGGCTGGGGTTGGAGCTGGATCTCTGTGTAGGTGATATGATTGATTTGCTATTTCACTTTTACTGTTACCAGGCATTAAAGATACTCATTTTGATATCTCCAGAGATCTGATTCTGCAACTACATTTTTGAGGATCCTCTTTTTTTCGGGGGGGGGGGGGGGGTTGGGGACGGCCACATCTGGCGCACTCGAGTTACTCCTGGCAGGTTCAAGTACCTTGTGGGATGCCTGGAATTGAAACCGGGTCTGTCCCGGGTTGGCCGAGTACAAGGTAAACGCCATACCGCTGTGTTACCTGTTCGGCCCCTTCCAGGTTCCTTCTTTAGGCCACTAATGTATGATCATGAATTAGCTGTAGTAAATACTTTCAGTTTTCTGTTTTTTGGTTTTTTGTTTCTTGCTTGTTTGTTTATTTTGGCCACATCTTGTGGTGACTTCTGACATGAAATCTGTTCACCATGGAACTCTGATAGTCCCAACAGATTGAGGCAGACTTCTGTTGTAATTTGACTAAGGTCATTCCTTGTCACTATTGATATTTCAAACTTCAGATGTTGCATACTTGTGAATAAGTAACTGGTGGGTTCAGTTTGACTAATTTTTTTTTTTTTGGTGCTAGGGAGGGATTGGATGCCAGAACTTGACATATTTAAGGCACAAGTTCTACCACTGAACCACATCCTGGCGGTTCTGTGATTATTTTTATGGGGGTCAAGAGATTGAACCCAGGCCCAACACACACAGCCAAGGCAAGTACTATAGTACTGTATTGAGTTGCATCCCTGGTTCAGACAAATTTTTTCGTTTGTTTGTTTTTGGGCCACATCCCGTGGAGCTCAGGGTTCCTCCTGGCTCTGTGCTCAGAAATTGCACCTGGCAGGCTTGGGGGACCTTATGGGATGCCAGGAATCGAACCTGAGTCTGTCAGGGTCAGCTGCATGCAAGGCAAATGCCCCTACCATTGTGCTACCGTTATGACCCTGGGATTTTTATTTAAAACTTTTTTTTTTTGTTTTTTTTGGGGTCACACCCGGCAGCTCTCAGGGGTTACTCCTGGCTCTATGCTCAGAAATCGATCCTGGCAGGCTCAGGGGACCGTATGGGATGCCGGGATTCGAACCACCGACCTTCTGCATGAAAGGCAAACACCTTACCTCCATGCTTCTCTCCGGCCCCTATTTAAAACTTTTTTTTTTGTTAGTTTGTTTTTGGGCCACACTCAGCAGTACTCAGGGATTACTCCTGGCTGGCTGCTCAGAAATAGCTCCTGGCAGGCACGGGGGACCATATGGGACACCGGGATTCGAACCAACCACCTTTGGTCCTGGATCGGCTGCTTGCAAGGCAAACGCCGCTGTGCTATCTCTCCGGGCCCAATTTAAAACATTTTTTAGGGTGGGTCTCACCCGAATTGCTTATGTGCTGCTCTGGGGTCACTCCTGGCAGTGCTCAGGATGATCTGTGCTTGGACTCAAAGGAGGCAGCCACCAACATGGTTCTCTTGGGCCCTGGTTCTTAAGTGTTGACTCCCCTTTTCATGCCCTACATTCGTGAATCCCTCCTGATTTCTCTTGTCTGGGGTGGGCATGTTCCTAGGAGGCTACAGCTGGAAATCACGTAAGTGGGGGTGGGGGGTCAGGCCCAGACCAGGCCAGAAAAGGGAAGGCATTTGATATAGGTAGAAGGGTTGGGGATGAGGCACAAGAAGAAAAAACAAGTCAGAATTGCGCCACAGAAAAGGGTTGACATGGTCCAAGGGGAGAGGACAATGGCACTTGCAGTGTCCATGGCCCCACTGGGTTCGACCTCCGCATCCCCTACGGTCCCTGAGTCCTGCCAGTCCTACCTGAGCTCAGAGCCCTGAACTTGATTTAGGTACGGCTCAGAACCCTACAGAAATCCTTTTTGCATGTCATGCATGATGAGGACACACACATCTTTGTTCCTCTGGCTGGCTTCAGTGCCTTTCCTGCGCAAGTAGGTGTATGTTTGGCTATTGGACTTTGATTTTTGGCCAGAGTGACCTTACTGGTTTCTTTGCCTTGGGTGACTGCCTCTAACAGAACGTCTTATCTTTGTTGTTATTGCTTTGTTTTTGGGCCACACCCGGCAGTATTCTGGGATGACTCCTGAAAGTGCTAAGGGGACCATGGGTTACGGGGCTCCAACCTGGGTCAGCCCCTTGTAAGGTAAATGCTCTGTCCACTTTACTATTGACTCCTGTCTCTCAAACATAGTTGTTGTTATGTTTAGCTTTTTGGGGGTCACATCCAGCAATGCTCAGGGGCTCTCCTGGTTCTGTGCTCAAGGATCGCTCCTGGTGGTCGGCGTGATAACACAGTGAAGGCATTTGCCTTGCATGCCGCTGACTTGGGTTCAATCCCTGCATTCCATTCCACCTGAGTCTGGCAGAAGTAATTTCTGGGGGCCGGAGAGATAGCATGGAGGTAGGGCGTTTGCCTTGCATGTAGAAGGTCTGTGGTTTGAATCCCGGTATCCCATATGGTCCCCTGAGCCTGCCAGGGGCGACTTCTGAGCATAGAGCCAGGCGCTGAGCGCTGGCGGGTGTGACCCAAAAAGCAAAAAGCAACAACAAAAAAAGAAGTAATTTCTAAACACAGAGCCAGGAGTAACCCCCGGAGCAACGAGGAGTGTGGCTCAAAAACAAACAAAAAATCATTCCCGGTGCCTGGGATGTTGGAATTGAACCCAGGTCAGCCGGTTGCAAGGGAAGCACCTTAGACGTTGGGCTCTCATTCTGCCTCACCAAATGGGATTTTTTTTTTCTTGAACATATACTAACTACTTCATTTCAGTAGGGCAAAGGTGCTGTTGGGAAAAACTTGGAACAGTGACTCTTCCCCGAGGATAGTCCAGGGGAATGGTGGGAAAGGGTAAAAAGAGACAAGCCTGAGATAAGACCCTGTTTGAGCAGACACTGGCTTGGCTCCTGGCCTAGAGCCAAGCTCTTGCCCCGCCCCTTCATGGGGGGTGCTGCCACCAGTAAGGGCAGGGGAGATGTTAGGGAGCAGTTACTTTGAGGTTGGATATGTGAACTTTACTGTCTTAGCATTCCTGCTGCTGTTCTAATTTCAGCAGTAGGCTGATCTCTTGAAGATGCCTCTGGACTGCAGATGGACATGGAGGTTTTGGTTGCTTTGAAAATGGCACTTCGAAGTCTTCAGTGAAAACCGGGAGAGGGCAGGAGGGATGGCACAGCAAGGAGGGGTGTTTGCTTTGCATGTGGCGGACATGGGTTCCTTCCTGGGCACCAAGCCAGAGTAACCTCTGACTACTGCTGGGTGTGGCCCCAAACCAAAAAAAAGCCAAACACTTACAAATGTAAGAATTTTGGGGCCGAGACGATATAGCACAGTGGCAGGCCCTTTGCCATGCATATGGAGAACCCCTAACGGATCCGGGTTTGATCCCCCCCACATCCCATACGGTCCCCTGAACCTGCCGGGGGCGATTTCTGAGTGCAGAGCCAGGAGGAACCCCTGAGCGCCACCGGGTGTGGTTCAAAACTAAACCAAAAAAAAAAAGTTTCAAGACCTGTTGACTCAAGCCCTTGGTTAGATGACTTTGTTGGAAGTCTAGCAAAAGTTTTTGACAGGAAACGTGGTTTTACTAATAGATTTCTAAATAATAGCTGTGTGTCAACCGCTGTGGTAGGCATGACCAAAGTTTTCTCCTAGTTCCCATAGCCTGTTAAGGAATGAAGGTTGACTCAGGAAGGCAGGCGGAGAGAAGTTGTTGTAATTGTGGTCCAAGTGAGTTCTTGCAAAGTCACTCAGCCCTTGTTTACCTTGCTGGCACTCTGGTCAGTCCCGATTCCAACTTGCTTTCCCTTTCATTCAGAGTTGCTGATTTGGGGGATTCGATTTGGTTTGTTGTCAGCTGGTCCGTAATAACCAGATGTCGCCCTCTGAAAGTGCTTGTCAGCCGCTCCGGTTGGGGAAGCCACTTGCTCTCAATGACAGCATAAATCAGCAGCCGGCACTTCCTGGCTGGTGTTCTGACCTCCGGGCTAGGCCACCTGTTGGCTAGGTAGAGGGCTCAAAGCCTGGACAGTGCCAGATTGTGTCACTGAAAAATTGATGGCCTTGCATCGAGTGGGGGGGTAAGAGAAGGGGAGAACAAATGCTCGCTCTTCGGCAGGGAATTTCCTTCGAGGAGATCTGGAGCCATTCAGCGCTGCCTTAGGTTTTCAGGGTTTGCTTTGTGGCCTCATGGCTCTGTTGAGCAATCTGTGGTCTTGTCTGTTCACTTCGGAACGAGTCTCGGTGGTCTCGGGCATTTGAGAAGAATCTGGGGACTTGTGTGGCTTTCCTCAAATATGGACGAGTGGGGCACCTTCCCTGCTGATCGCTTGGGTCGGCCCTGGCTGGGCCTTTGGCTCCTGGTACCCATCATTTTAAAGCTTTCACCAGATGATACTGTGGTGTGTCTATTGTCTACTGGAGAAGGAGGATTGAGAACCAGCACTCTGGAGCTTGAGACTTTTTGCTGGATTTGAGCTTCACTGGTAATGCTCAGGGCCTACACCAGGAATGCCCCTCGGGTATCACTCATTCAGAAATGTTCCGGAGACTCCTGTGGTATCGGAGGTACAAC
This sequence comes from Suncus etruscus, assembly GCF_024139225.1. Lineage (NCBI taxonomy): Eukaryota > Metazoa > Chordata > Mammalia > Eulipotyphla > Soricidae > Suncus > Suncus etruscus. Next base: position 976,415 of record NC_064849.1, on the reverse strand, counting down.
CTAGGCTTCCCGCATACGCACTAGTTTGCTTGTTTGGGGGCCACAGCACACCCAGAGCTCAGGGGTCACCCCTGGCTCTGCACTCAGATCCACTCCTAGCTGCCTCTGGGGACCCATATGGTTTGCCGGGGATCGAACCCAGGTCGGCTGTGTGCAAGGCAAATGCCCTCCCTGCAGTATCGTCACACTGGCCTCATACTAGTTTTTCAGAGCTCTTTCTGATGCTGATACTTAAAACTGGGAGCAGAGAATGTATTTCTCTAGGAACTGGACTGTTTTGTCTATTTTGCTGTCTATTGGAAAGACAGAATTCTGTCTTTCACTTACTTAGCAAGTTGTTTATAAAAGATTTCACGGGCCGCAGAGATAGCACAGTGGCGTTTGCCTTGCAAGACCTGGGCTAGATCCCCTCCATCACGTGGTTCTCCTGGCCTCCAGAACTGCCTGGAGAGACCCTCAAGCGCTGGGCTTGGATGGCTCCTGAGCACTGCCAGAAACTGCATCAAAACAAAACAAACAGAAACAGCACTTTGCATCTTATCTCTGGGACCCAGACCTGACTGCAACTTCAATCTTGAGCTGCCTGAAGCCGGGTCTTAGCGATAAGAGTTGATCTTCATTTCTGTGTCTGTTACCCACAGGGCCTTGGAAGGCAAGGTGAAGGAGCTGATTTTAGGCTCCTAAAATAATAAATCTTTATGTGGTCACTTGCGATCTGTTTTATAAACAAGCATTTCACTGGGCTGGAGAGAGAATGCAGGGGTTAAGGTGCTTTACTTGCACGTGGCCAACGGTCCTTCAGTCCCCTGAGCACTGCCAGGAGGCCCCCCCACCCTCGCCTCCAGATAAAAATAAAAAGGGGAAAGAAGCAGTTCACTGTCCATCAGAGAGCAGTTCTGAAGCCTTATGAAATGGTTTCCTTGCCCGTGTGGTAATCAGTGAAGGCAGTGAAAGCAGCTCTCCTGTTTGATGCGCTCTCTCTCTTCCTCTCATTGGATGGAGAGATCCAACCTACTGAGGGCCTCCCATGGGTCAGGCTGTCACTCAGCCACATCTCAGCTGCAGCTTCTGCTCAGATTTCCAATGTAGAATCTGATTTTTTTTTTTTGGGGGGGGGGTCACACCCGGCGGTGCTCAGGGGTTACTCCTGGCTGTCTGCTCAGAAATAGCTCCTGGCAGGCACGGGGGACCATATGGGACACCGGGATTCGAACCAACCACCTTTGGTCCTGGATCGGCTGCTTGCAAGGCAAACGCCGCTGTGCTATCTCTCCGGGCCCAGAATCTGATTTTTATCTCAATCTGCAGATCACCAGATTTCAGATGAGGTTGTTCTGTATCCCTCTGAATTTTCTGTTTATTTGAAATCTTACCATGAACTGATTTTATGGATTGAAGGGTCTGGCAAAACTTGGTCTGCATTCTCTCTTTTCACACATTCAGTGCCAGCTGCTGCTGGAGCAGCCAGGTAGCTTCGAGTTCTTTTTTCAGCCAAGATGCTGTGTGGTGCCAAGGGGTCCTCACTGAGGACCTCGGTTCTAGCTCCCACTCACCACCAGTGTTCACTCCCCTACCTCCCCATGCCCATTTTAAAGTTTGGATCTCCTGGGGCCGGGCGGTGGCGCTAAAGGTAAGGTGCCTGCCTTGCCTGCGCTAGCCTTGGATGGACTGCGGTTCGATCCCCCGGTGTCCCATATGGTCCCCCAAGCCAGGAGCAACTTCTGAGCACATAGCTAGGAGTAACCCCTGAGCATTACCGGGTGTGGCCCAAAAACCAAAAAAAAAAAAAAAAAAAAAAAAAGTTTGGATCTCCTGTTTTCATTGTTCTGAGTTCACCGGTGAAATACTAGACCCCTATTCTGCACCCCTGGTGGACGGACCCCCAGGCCTTACCCAGTGTTGTTCAGGGGTTCCGTATGGCTCTGCGCTCAGAAATTGTTCCTGGCAGGCTCAGGGGGCCATATGGGATGTCGGGAATTGAACCCGGGTCCTTCCCAGTTCCGAAGCATATGAGGCAAAAGCCCTGCTACTGTGCTGTGCTATAGCTCTAGCCCCACCCCTGCACTATTTCTCTAACCCTCACATGAATTTTCTTTCTTTTTTTTTTTTTTTTTTGGTTTTTGGTTTTTGGGTCACACCAGCAGCACTCAGGAGTTACTCCTGGCTCTATGCTCAGAAATCGCTCCTTGGCAGGCTCAGGGGACCATATGGGATGCTGGGATTCAAACCACCATCCTTCTGCATCTAAGGCAAACGCCTTACCACTGTGCTATCTCTCTGGCCCCACATGAATGTTTCAAAGTGGTGGTTGATGACTTAGCTCTGTCAAAAAAGATATGAACCAAGAATTTAGGTGACATGACCTATCATGTATTCATCCAGAGGGAAGTGCCTTTAGGCTTTGTTAAAACAATTAGAAAGCAAACAAACAAAAACAACCAAAGCCCCACAACACCTCACCTTAAAACCAGATTGTCTATAGAGCATGGAGGGTTATTTGTTATTTAATGTTATTGTAGTTGAGGTAATGTGGCATTTACTCTGTTTAAATAAAATCAGGGGAGCTGGAGAGGTAGTATAACAGGTAGGGCACTTGCCATGCACTGTGGCTGACCCGGCACCCCTTGCGCTCCCCAAGCCTGCCAGGAGTGACCCCTGAGTACAGAGTCAGAAGCTGCTACCCTTGAGCATCCCTGGATGTGGGCTTTCACCTCCACCCTACCCCCCAAAAAGTAACCTGGTAGGGAGGTAGAGGCAGAGTCCCATTGCCCATTCCTTAAGGAAATGTCTTGCTTTTCTCCTTTCAGATGGAAAGAACTCAAGTGGATCCAAGCGTCATCACCGCAAACGTGAACCTTCTTATCCCAAAAATGAAAACTTTAGCAACCAGTCCCGTCGCTCCAATTCACAGAAAAGCAAAACTTTTAATAAGGTGCCTCCTCAGCGGGGCGGCGGCGGCAGCAGCAAACCCTTTAGCTCTTCTTTCAATGGCGGAAGACGAGATGAGGTATGGCTTGAGTATTTTCTCGACCAAGGATGAGACGAAAGACACACACACACACACACACACACACCCGAGGATGAGATGAAAGACACACACACACACACACCCGAGGATGAGATGAAAGACACACACACACACACACACACACACACACACACACACACACACACACACACGAGGTATGGCTTGAGTATTTTCTGGACCGAGGATGAGACGAAAGACACACACACACACACCCGAGGATGAGATGAAAGACACACACACACACACACATACACGAGGTATGGCTTGAGTATTTTCTCGACCGAGGATGAGACGAAAGACACACACACACACACACACACACACACACACACACACACACACACACACACCCGAGGATGAGATGAAAGACACACACACACACACCCGAGGATGAGATGAAAGACACACACACACACACACACCCGAGGATGAGATGAAAGACAAAGACACACACACACACACACACACACACACACACACACACACGAGGTATGGCTTGAGTATTTTCTGGACCGAGGATGAGACGAAAGACACACACACACACACACACACACACACACACACACGAGAGGATGAGACGAAAGCCACACACACAAACACACACACACACACACACACACACACACACACACACACACACACGAGGTATGGCTTGAGTATTTTCTGGACCGAGGATGAGACGAAAGCCATACGCGTGCGCGAGCCTTCGAGGCATAGAATCTGGTTTTGGTTCCTGGTGATATACCGGAAAGATGGTTTTGTTTTGTTTTTTGTTTTGATTTGATTTGGGGCCGCACCTAGCAGTGCTTAGGAGATACTCCTGGCTCTGCACTCAGGAATCGTTCCTGGTGATTTTACAGGGGATCTTATGTGGTATTGGGGATTGAACTCATGTTGGCTGCTGCAAGGCAAGCACCTACTTGCTGTTCTATCTCTGGACAGTACCTGGAGACAACTAATTTATTTACATACATTTATTCCATCTGTTTAATCAATAAGCTGCAGTGTGCACCTTAGGTTCCTGACAGATCCTAAAGACTATAAAAGCCCCATCTAGTATGGTTTGACCAATGGCCATTGCTGGGAAGACACCAAGTCCAAGGAACTGAGACTCAGCCACTTGTTGAGTCCCAGGGGACTGTAGAAGGATGAGGAAGCAAGTCTGCTCAAGCTATCCAGAAAAGCTCATGCTAGGACTTGTCTGTCATGGGAGGCTGGAAGGTGCACCTGAGTTTAGTCTGTCCTCCCTCCCTCTCGGCCATGTCGAGGCTGGAGCCTTGGCATTCTTCTTCTCGGGAGAGGATTGACTGGATTCCAGCCCTTTCTTCCGATTTACTTAGTGCCTGTTGAAACACTAGAAGGAAGGGCGGACTATGCTGGTTTCTACTCTAGAGCAGTGTCACTAGCACCTGACTCTTTTTTTTTTTTTTTTTTTTTGGGCCACACCCGGCAGTGCTCAGGGATTCCTCCTGGCTGTCTGCTCAGAAATAGCTCCTGGCAGGCACGGGGGACCCTATGGGACACCGGAATTCGAACCAACCACCTTTGATTCTGGATCGGCTGCTTGCAAGGCAAACGCCGCTGTGCTCTCTCTCCGGGCCGCACCTGACTCTTTTTTCCCTCCTCAGGTAGCAGAGGCTCAACGGGCAGAGTTTAGCCCTGCCCAGTTCTCGGGTCCTAAGAAGATCAACCTGAACCACTTGTTGAATTTCACGTTCGAACCCCGTGGTCAGGCAGGCCACTTCGAAGGCAGCGGACATGGCGGCTGGGGGAAGAGGAACAAGTGGGGGCACAAGCCCTTTAACAAGGAGCTCTTTCTACAGGCCAAGTGAGTACAGCCGTTCGGGGCGGAATCTGAAGTTCGTTCCTTGGGGCAGTGGGACTACAATGAGATTTCATTTCTTTCCATCTTATGTTTTGGGTTTGGGGTCATTTCCAGTGATGCTCAAGGCTTCTTCCTGGCTCTGTGTTCAGGGATCACTCCTGGCCGGGCTTGGGGAGACCTTATGGGATGCTGAGAATAAAAAACACAAGTTGGCTGTGTGTAGGGCAAATGACCACCGTGTGTTCTCTCTCTCTCTCTCTCCCCCCCTCCCTCTCTCTCACTTCTTCTCTCTCGCTCTCACTCTTTCTCTTTTTGTGGGAGGGGCCAGAGAGATAGCATGGAGGTAGGGCATTTGCCTTGCATGCAGAAGGACTGTGTTCGATTCCCTGAATTCTATATGGTCCCCTGAGCCTGCCAGGAGCCATTTCTGAGTGTAGAGCCAGGAGTAACCCCTGAGCACTGCTGGGTGTGACCCAAAAACAAACAAACAAACAAAACAGCTAAATGTTTGTGGGAGAAGGACAGAAAGAGTTCATCTGGGTCTTTTAATTTTTTTCCTTAGCAAGTGTTAAAAACCCACTCAAAGTGAACTCGGTGCTTGAGATGATAATGCTTGGCCAAGCTCGATGGTAGTTATCTATGCGAAGCCTTTCCTGGGTTTGATCCCTGGGAACCAATAAAGTTTGGAATTAAGCCGCTGTCCCCCACTCCCACGCCCAAAGTGGGAAAGGATGAGCTAATGCTGTGTTACCATGATGAAATAACAGAAGTGTCTGGGAGTTTCAGCACCTAAATCTTTCCCATGTCTTGCTGCTGGTGCTGGCCTGGGGACAGACGGTGCTACATTACCAGCAGAGGAAATCCAGACAGGTCATGACCATTTGTCTTGGGGCCTGTCTCTACAGCTCTGCCACATTTTAGAAGCAAACACAGAAAGGAATTTGACCCTCAGTTTGAATCGGTTTTGTCCTTTGACTGAGCGAGCGTAATCCCCTAACCAGGGAGATTGCTCAGAGGGTTGGAGCACACGCTTGACTGTGGGAACCCCAGGTTGGTCTTTGACATTACGTGGTCCCAACACCCTACAGTTGCCTTGATGCTGCCTATTGTGTGTTCCCACACAGCGGAGAAGGGGGGGAGGAAAGATAATGTGGGGAGAATCGAGTTACATGCTGAAGAGCTGCTCCCTTTTGTGTCCTAGGCCTGGTCTCCGTATGAGATCGACCCTGGAGTCCGTTAAACTCGAGTAATCGCACTGTTTTCTCATTGTATAAGCTGGTCAGTCAGGTGACTGGCTGAGCATAGTATTTTCTGCTGCCTAAAAAGAAGCTGTGTCCTGGGGTTTCTGGCATCAAGGGAGGAACCCTGACTTCCTGCTTTGGGTGATGAAGCCATCGTCAGTTAATTTTAGATCCAGAATGGCCAGCGGGCAGCTGGTGGGGGTTGAAGGCAGCACAAATGGTTTAATCTTCTCTCTGAGCCCTGGATTTCCTCCAGCGCCAGAACTTGGTGTGGAGACTGAGGTCCTAATTGTGTCCATAGGCCAGGACTGCTGATGGCTTCCTTTGTGTCCTAAGGGAGACGCTTGTGATTTTGCTGCTGGGTACTTGTTGGGGTCTCACGCTCTGTCGGCTTTTCCTTTCCCTGTTCATAGCTGCCAGTTTGTGGTGTCGGAAGACCAAGACTACACCGTTCATTTTGCTGATCCTGACACCTTAGTCAACTGGGACTTTGTGGAACAAGTGGTGAGTGGTTCCTTCTGCTCAGCTTGTAAGTTGTCTGGCAAAGGAAGGACTTAAGAACAGGATGGTTGTGATGTCATCACTGTGGGCCTCCGGTTCCTTCCGCCAGTGCCCCTTTTTGCATGTGCTGGACGTTTTCGCTTTTGGTTGCTTGCGGAGACCCATTGTGTGTTCCTTTCTCACTGACGTGTAGAATGAGGGAGTTGGAGGGCAGTGATGAAGGGTTCAAAGCAAAAGTCAGAGTGATAGTACTATGGTTAGGGTGCTTGCCCTGCATGCAGCTGATCCGGGTTCTATCTCCGCGCCCCACACGATTCCCTGAGCCTGTCAGGAGTGATCCCTGAACGCATTTAAGAGTAATCTTTGGGGGCCCGGAGAGATAGCACAGCCAAGCAGCCGATCCAGGACCAAAGGTGGTTGGTTCGAATCCCAGTGTCCCATATGGTCCCCTGTGCCTGTCAGGAGCTATTTCTGAGCAGACAGCCAGGAGTAACACCTTAGCACCACCAGATGTGGCCCAAAAAACAAAAAAAAAGAGTAATCTTGGAGCATGCTGGGTATGGCCCCAAACCAACCAAATAAACAAACAAAACAGGGCATAAAAGCAGATCACTGGGAAGCGATCATGAATGTTAAACTAGGTCTCAGCCTCATGACAGCAGGACCCCCCCAGTTAAAGCCACTGCTGTGTGTGTGTTTTCCGTCGGAGTCAGGGTCTCCAGGTACCTTCTTGATCTCTTCATGCTCCCACGGCTTACAGCTTAGGCTCTTTCAGAAGGATGACTCCGAATCCTTTACCATGAAAATCCTTAAGATAATCTGGGAAGGAAGGCCTAGGAGAAACCGCTGGCATTAGGTAAAAACAAAGCCGAGCCAAACCCACTGAAACTCACTGGAAATTCCCAGGAAGTCACATCTGGGTCCATTTTATGACTTTGTGTATATGTCCTAGATTTGTTTGGCCCACACTCGGCAATACTCAGGTTACTCCCGGCTCTGCACTCATGAATCACTGCCAATACTTGGGGGCTGGAGGAGGACATTGTATGGGATGATGGGGGTTGAGCCCTAGTCAGCTGTGGGCAAGGCTAGCACTGTACCCACTGTACTGTCTCCAGTCTCCCCCTCTTTAAAATGGGATCATCCGGTGATGAAAAGGGTACGTATATGGATACGTGTGTACCAGGGATTAAGTCCACGGGGCTTGAGATTGCCAGTGCTCTTTCACTGAGCTGCACTGTGACCCATTTCTTTTCTTTTATGGTAAAAAAAATAAAAGATGGGCTAGAGCAATAGCACAGCGATAGGGTGTTTGCCTTGCATGTGGCCAACCCAGGACAGATGGTGGTTCGATCCCTGGCAGCCCAGACGGTCCCCCAAGTTTGCAAGGGGCGATTTCTGAAGAGTGAGGAATAACCCCTGAGCACTGCCAGGTATGACCCAAAAACCAAAAAACACAACAAAAAAATCACTGTTAAAAAAATACAGAAAATACTCTTGATTCGTGTTCGTGTGCGTGCGCGTGTGCGCCCGCAGTAGTGCTCAGGGATGACGACTGGCTCTGTGCTCAGGGATCATTCCTGGGGGTCCACATTGGCCACATGCAAGGCAAGGCAAGCACTCAGTTGTCTCCAGCCCTGCCATCGTTTCTATCAAGCCGTATCATCATCAATTGCATATCTGCGTTGTGGAACAATTCTGTGAAGATGCGGAAGGCGGGGGCTGGGGAGGAGAGGCTCGGATTCGAGCAGGCCCCGGTTCGTGCTGGGTGCAGCGTCTACTGTGTTGGTTTTAGCGCATCTGTAGCCATGAAGTGCCATCCTGTCCCATATGCCTATACCCACCGACTGCAGCCAAGATAACTCGCTGCGGACACATCTTCTGCTGGGCCTGCATCCTGCACTATCTCTCCCTGAGCGAGAAGACCTGGAGCAAATGCCCCATCTGCTATAGTTCCGTGCATAAGAAAGATCTCAAGAGGTGAGGCGGGGTGGATTGGCTAGATTTGGCCCCCGTTGGCCAGCCCTCTGCGTCACCCATCCAATGTCCGTTACAGCGTCGTCGCCAACGAGTCCCGGCAGTATGTGGTTGGTGATACCATCACCATGCGACTGATGAAGAGGGAGAAGGGGGTCTTGGTGGCTTTGCCCAAATCTAGATGGATGAACGTCGATCACCCCATTCATCTAGGAGGTGGGTTCTGTTCATTTGGGGGCGAAAGTGGCCGTCCCAAAAGGGTTCACCCTCATAGGGTTACATCTCAGGGCGGGCCACGGGCGGGCCATACTTAGCAGTACTTAGGAGCTGCTCTTGGCTCTGAGCTCAGGAGTCAACCCTGGTAGGGTTCGAGGGACCGAGGTACCAGAATGGAACTGGGTCTGGCTGGAAATGTTTTCTTTTTTTTGTTTTTTTGTTTTTTGGTTTTTGGGTCACGCCCGGCGGTGCTCAGGGGTTACTCCTGGCTGTCTGCTCAGAAATAGCTCCTGGCAGGCACGGGGAACCACATGGGACACCGGGATTCGAACCAGCCACCTTTGGTCCTGGATCGGCTGCTTGCAAGGCAAACGCCGCTGTGCTATCTCTCCGGGCCCATGGAAATGTTTTTTATAAAAGGTATGCGACTGGATCTAAGAGCCAGTTGTTTAGGTATCAGTTATTGAGAAATCTCCCCTCACCCCGAGATTGAAACACCATTTTCATCAGGTTCTCATTTCGTTTCTGCACAGATGATAGGGGAGAGAGTCCTTTTTCCCTTTCTTCACTCCATCTGTACCCTTGGTCCTTATTCTTTGGCTACCAGTCTTCCTTCCTGTTCAGGCTCCCAAGTTTACTGATGGCACATGCTAGACCAGGCACAGTGACAGACACTATTCAACACACCCTGCAAAATGAAAAACTAACTTACTGAACTAAACTTGAAATTGAGCTGGCTGGGGCTGGAGCGATAGCGCCAGCTGTAAGGCGTCTGTCTTTCAAGCGCTAGCCTAGGACGGACCGAGGTTTGACCCCCCCCCCATGTCCCATATGGTTCCCCCAAGCCAGGAATGATTTCTGAGCACATAGCCTAACCCCTGAGCGTCAATGGGTATGGCCCAAAAACAAAAAGAAGAAGAAGAAATTGAGCTGGCTGGAGAGACAGCAAAACCAGCTGAGAGCGAGCGTTGCTTGTAGGAAGCCCAGGTTCAAGGCTGGCCATCACAGGGTTCCTTAGCACTGCTGGGAGTGACCCTAGTTTCTGAGCACTTCTGGGTGTGGCCCCCTTCAAAAGAGCTGAACTGCTCTGTAAGTTCTTCTCTAACCTATTAGTATCCCACAACTCTTTTTGAAATACTAGCTTGCCAAAGGCTAAATTCCCGTACCTCAAATCACTGTACATCAGTGTACCTCAGTGACTGGAGAAAGAGCACAGGGAGTTGGAGTCCTAAACGCAGCTGTGATTACTGCTCCCATAGTGACATCGCTCTGTATGATTATTGATCACGTTAAGTTGCTCCGTCCTGGCCTTCGGGGAAGCCATGTCAGTGTTTCTGGCCAGCCTGGAGTGCCGCTGCGTCTGATCTCCTGATTTTCTCCTAGACGAGCAGCACAGCCAGTACTCGAAGCTGCTGCTGGCGTCCCGGGAGCAGGTGCTGCATCGGGTGGTGCAGGAGGAGAAAGTGGCCCTGGAGCAGCAGCTGGCAGCGGAGAAGCACGGCCCCGAGTCCTGCTTCATTGAGGCTGCGCTCCAGGAGCTCAAGGTGAGGGGCGTTGGGGCCGGACCGTCTTGTGGAGGTTGGTGGCGGGGGAAGTTCCTGAGCTTCATGTCTAAGGCAGGCAGGGGTGTAGGTCTGCAGTAGAGGACGAGCCTTGAAGTGTGAGGCCTGGGTTCTAACACGGATGCACGGATGGAAGAAGGCAGAAATGGCTCAAAAAACCATTTGTTCTTGATTTTTCTTGATGATGGCTAGTGTCTTTTATAACTGTCGGGTATGATTTTTTTCCCCTTGGGGGTGGGTGGCCATCACCCGCAAGGCACAGGGCTGACTCCTGTTACAGTGACTGGTGGCTGCTATTAACGGTTCTCAGGGGACCATACAAATAGAACCGTTGTTTCTTGCTTGCCAGCATGCAAAAATGTGCGCAGCCCATGAACTCTCTCTTCAGCCCCCCAAAACAATTCGTGCTTACGTCCTGCTCTCAGTGTGCCTTGCTGAGGCCCAGGCCCAGGTTCTTTGCTCTTAAGTCAGCTTAACTCTGCCCGTGGGGCTGTTGTTGCCTTTTAACCTTGGCCCCATTGTCAGTCATTCTTGTTTCTTGGGTTTTGTTCCCTATCCCCCCCCCCCCCAAACCCCTGTACCCCTGTACCCATGGGGGCTCAGAGGTTACTCCTGGCTTTGCACTCAGACTTGGAGGACCCTATGGGATGCTGGGGATCGGTCCCAGGTTGGGTGCATGCAAGGCAAAACAAACACCTTGCTGCTGTGCTGTTGCTCCAGCCCTGCTATTGTCATTCTCGTCCTTTGGGGGGGGGGGGTGAGTTACACCCGGCAGCGCTCAGGGGTTACTCCTGGCTCTATGCTCAGAAATCGCCCTGGCAGCCACAGGGGACCATATGGGATGCCAGGATTCAAACCACCACCTTTCTGCATGAAAGGCAAACACCTTACCTCCATGCTATAGTTCTCTGGCCCCCATTCTCGCCCTTTCAACTGTTTGTGGAAGCTGGAGTTTCTCTGATCTTCCCTTTGGCGGTCTAGGCCCGGGAAACGGCCCTGTCCGGACTGGCTGAGAGCAAAGAGGAGATCCCAGGCGTCGTGGCCGCTCTGGAACAACTGGTGCTGGTGGCTCCCCTGGGAACGGCGTCTGTGTTTCCACCCGGCGAGGTCAGTGGGCTTTTCTCTCGCAGACAACATGGCTGCTCTTTCCCGTGCTGCTGCCGCGCCACTCTGCTTCCTACTGACATGAAAGAGAGCTCGGAAGGGAGGACTCACCGTGACTGAATGGCCTTGGCTGGGAGGTGTTGGGTCGGTGAATGTGGCAACAGAGAAGGACCTCTGGGAGCTTGACCCTCCCTGACCTTTGCCCTGTGCACTCTGTTGACGAGTTTGTCCCACAGGGTGTGCTGGAGTATCTGTCCGCATTGGATGAAGAAACCACCGAGGTTTGTTCTCTGGGCTCGCCTCGCTGTCCTCCTGCTCTTCCTCTCGTGGAGGAAGAGGAAGCCCCGTTTGACCCGGAACCCGACAGGCTCGCCAAGGCCTGCGATGACCCAGAGTTCGCCGGTGACCATCTGGTTTGTGCCTCCGGTCCGCAGGAGCCCCTCCCCAAGCTGGCCTCCCCACACCTGAACAGCTCGCCATGCTACTACTTCTACCAGGGTGAGTGGGCAGAGGGCAGACGGGGAGACCCTGGGAGGTCGCCAAGGGATGACCCCCAAGGCATGGCCTGGCCCCGAGCAGAGGGCGCTGGGCGCTCTGACTCTTGGGCTTAGGTGTGCCGTGTGTTTCAGCCTGTGGAGGGAGAAGCTAGAAGGAGGAGGAGGAGGGCCGGGTGTCGGGGTCTGGCCTGGCTGGTGTGTGATGGCCCCTGTTTTCAGCGGAGGACGGGCAGTACATGTTCTTGCACCCCATCAACGTGCGCTGCCTGGTGCGGGAGTATGGCAGCCTGGAGCAGAGCCCCGAGTGGATCTCGGCCACGGTGGTGGAGATCGCGGGCTACTCCATGTCTGAGGTAAGGAAGGGCCTGCCTGTAGGAGTGAGTGGTGGTGGCGGGGAGCATGCATCCAGTTCATTTAAGATGGGCCTGGCGGTCCACACTTCAGGGATTGGCCTTTTGGGGCTGAGAGGGTAGATACTGGATCTTTTTTTTTTTTTTTGGTTTTTGGGCCACACCCGGCGGCGCTCAGGGGCTACTCCTGGCTGTCTGCTCAGAAATAGCTCCTGGCGGGGCCGGGCGGTGGCGCTAAAGGTAAGGTGCCTGCCTTACCTGCGCTACCCTAGGACGGACCATGGTTCGATCCCCCGGCGTCCCATATGGTCCCCCAAGCCAGGAGCGACTTCTGAGCGCATAGCCAGGAGTAACCCCTGAGCGTCACCGGGTGTGGCCCAAAAACCAAAAAAAAAAAAAAAAAAAAAGAAATAGCTCCTGGCAGGCACGGGGGACCCTATGGGACACCGGGATTCGAACCAACCACCTTTGGTCCTGGATCGGCTGCTTGCAAGGCAAACGCTGCTGTGCTATCTCTCCGGGCCCTAGATACTGGATCTTGAGCTCAAGATCTCGTGCTTGCAAAGCACTTTCTCCCTCATTGAACTAGTCCTAGCCACGCCCGTGATGTTTATTATTTTGTTTTGGTTGTTGCTGTTGTTTGATTTTAAGTTCTTTTTTTTTTTGGGAGGGGCACATCCGTTTGATGCTCAGGGGTTAACTCCTGGCTAAAGCGCTCAGAAATTGCCCCTGGCTTGGGGGACCATATGGGATGCCGGGGGAATCGAACCACAGTCCTTCCTTGGCTAGCGCTTGCTTACCTTTAGCGTCACCTCACCGGCCCCTGATTTTAAGTTCTTTTGGCCACACCACTCCCAGCAGTGCTGGGTATTGAACCTAGACCTCATCCCGGCAAAGCAGGTGCTCCAGCCATTCACACTATCTCCTCAGCCCCAGAGAGGAAGGAACCAGGGCGTACAGTTTGCCTTGCACACACCCAACCAGGGTTCAATCTCCAGCACCCGTTATGGTGTCCTACCCCCTCCCTTCAGGAGTGATCCCTGAGCACAGATCCAGGAGCAAACCCTGAGGACCGCCCAGTAAGGCACCCAAATAAACAAAAGAACAAAGAAGAATATTAAACTTGATGAGACAGATATTAAACTTGGTGTGCAGTGTGCCAGTAGGGAACTGACTCATCTGTGAGAACTCAAATTCAAGCCCTGGTACCCCTAAGAAAAGAAATCGCTAAACTGGAATTGACGGACTATATTTATGTTTTTGGCTAAGTTGAAGAACTGGCTCTATCAATTTTTTTTGAAGTGGGGGGTACACCCAGCGGTGCTCAGAAATCATTACTGGCAGGCATGAGGGACCATATGGGATGCTGGGATTCGAACCACCGTGGTCCTGGGTCAACTGCTTGCAAGGCAAACGCCCTACCGCTGTGCTATCTCTCCAGCCCCCAATTTTTACTAATTTTGCAAGTGATTCTCAGATGCATTGCCACCAGGGACCAGAGAGATCGTGCTGGGGTCTTGCCTGGTCCTGATTTGTTCCCTGGTACCACCTATGTATGTATGGTCCTTGAGCACTGCATGGGATGGCCCCAAGTTTCCCCCATACCGAAAAGCTCCCAAGTGGGGCCAGAGCGATGGCGCACTAGCCTAGGATGGATCCCAGTTTGATCCCCCCGGCGTCCCATATGGTCCCTGAGCCAGGAGCGATTTCTAAGCGCTTTAGCCAGGAGTAACCCCTGAACGTCACTGGGTGTGGTCCAAAAACAAAACACGTACAAAATCATGAACCAGCATCAGGTTAAGTTCAGTGAAATTCATTCATTGGCCACACAAGCCAAAAACTGAGTTTTGGCCACTTACTCCACCATGTTGTTGAGTAGCTGGAAATTCGTGCTTGGCCTTACCAGGACTTTACCTCTGGGCCCTGCCCCGCCAGCTGCTGTCTGGTGTGCAGTCTGTCCTCTGGGAGGGTGGGTGGACCTTCCGCCCGCCGGAGTCAGACGTGGGTCCCTTTGCCTGCAGGATGTTCGCCAGCGGCACAGGTATCTCTCGCACTTGCCGCTCACCTGCGAGTTCAGCATCTGTGAGCTGGCTCTTCAGCCGCCTCTGGTCTCCAGGGAGACCCTCGAGATATTCTCAGGTGAGAAGGCTCTTGCTCTATTTTTTGGGAGGGTTGGTGGGAGAAAAGGGGAAAGAGGGAAAAGAGGGAGGGAGGGAGGGAGGAGGGGGAGAGAAGAAAAGAGAGAATGCCGTTATGTTGCCCGTCTCCTTGGGCCACATCTGGTGGCACTTGGGTTCCTCCTGGCTCTGCGCTCAGAAATCGCTCCTAGTAGACTTGGGGGACCCTGTGGGATGCCGGGGATCGAACCCGGGTCCCTCCTGGGTTGGCCGCTTGCAAGGCAAACGCCCTACTGCCGTGCTACCACTATGGCCCCTATTTTGCTCCCTTCCTTTATTTTGGATTTTGGGTCACACCCAGCTACACTCGGGTTACTCCGGTTCTATGCTCAGAAATCGCTTCTGCCGGGCTCGGGGGACCATATGGGTTGCTGGGATTCGAACCACCATCCTTCTGCATGCAAGCAAACACCCTACCTCCATGCTATCTCTCCAGCCCCCATTTTGCCCCTTTCTAACGGGATTAGGAAGTCTTCTGAGGAGACACCCAGGGCGGGAGAAGCTAAGTAGTAGTATCTTGAGTTTAGTGCCTCGTGGTAGGCTCAGACCTTTGATCCAGTCCCTGGGCCTTAGCTGTCGGTCCTCAGGAAGGAGCTGGGCTGGGTCGCCCTGGGCCTGCCTTTCACGCCCCGACCTTCCCACAGATGACATTGAGAAGCGGAAGCGTCAGCGCCAGAAGAAGGCCCGGGAGGAGCGCCGCCGTGAGCGCAGGATCGAGATGGAGGAGAACAAGAAGCAGGGCCGCTGTGAGTGTCGTTCGGCCTCGTCCTGCTCTGGAGCAGGCCTGTTGGGCATCAGGTCCTCGGGCTCGAGCGCCACTGCTTGGCTCCCTTCTCAGCGCAAACTCGACTGCTTGTTTCTCGACACTTGGGGGGGTTGCTCAGGTGTTCGAGGGGACCATGTGGTTTGGGATCCAAGCTGGGCATTCAGTTCATCGAATCACTTATTTCTCTGACCCCTTCTCCTTCTTATTTAATGCTAGGCTCTGTAACTTACAATCCTCTTAGTAGTGTGCACAGATCATCCTGGCACTCTGCCTCCCCTGGAGCCCCCACTTCCCTTCACCACCCTCTCAGTGCTGTGAGCCCTGTGGTGTCCCCTCCCTCGCCTTCCCCGTTATTTTCTCAGTTCTTCGTTTGGTTTTTGGGCCGTATCTTGGTGTGTGATGCTCAGGGGTTACTCCTGGCTCTGCGCCTAGGAATTACCCCTGGCAGTGCTTGGAGGATCCTATGGGATGCCAGGAATGAACTTGGGTATGCCCTTTGCGAGGCAAGTGCCCTACTCATTGGTGCTAGCTATCTGGCCCATTTCTTCAGTTCTTCAAATGGAAGTTTTGCGAGTTCTTCATAAGCTTAGTTGAGACTGAAATGAAATATGTGCAAAGTAATACCTGGTTAAGAGCATACCTTGGGGCCGGAGTGATAGCACAGCAGTAAGGCAAACAGTTTGCTTGGCATGCAGCCAACCCCGGCGATAGACTTTGGTTTGATTCCCAACAACCCATATGGTAGCCTGCCAACGGCAATTTCTGAGTGCAGTTCCAGGAGGAACCTGAGTGCCGCCAGGTGTGGCCCAAAAACAAAACAAACAAACAAAAAAGAGCACAACTCAGTTTATTCTAGTACAGTGGGTGAAAACACCTATTTTAGGGAAGAAAATTAGATACATCCTAAATGCTAGGGACAGTTGAGTTGGGCACTCTCTGGACAAATTGTATTTTGTTCGTTTGTTTTTGGGTCACACCTGGCTGAGCTCAGGGTTACTCCTGGCTCTATGCTCAGAATTTGCTCCCCCAGCAGGCTCAGGGGACCATATGGGATGCCGGGATTCGAACCACCGATCTGCTGCATGCAAGGCAAACGCTTTACCTGCATGCTATCTCTCCGGCCCGACGAAATGTATTTTTCTTCCCCTTCTCCATCCCCTTGTGGTTCATGCCAAACAGTTGCGCACACCTGTATGTGGTGTTTGCTGGGTGCTGGTGGGTATCTCTACCGTTAGGTGGTGGAGTTTGCATACGGACTCTTAGCTGGGGCATCCAAGTTCAAGCTTCAGTGCTGCCTGGGGTCACACTTCCCGACTGGCAGGTGTTTGGTGGGTGTTGGATCCCTTTCTGTGAGCCTCTCCCACCTACTGAGTTGTGCAGCCGGAACTAGCTTGCCGTGTCAGGATGCAGAGCCTAGCTACCATTTTTTTTGGTTTTTGGGTCGCACCCGGCAGCGCTCAGGGGTTCCTCCTGGCTCTATGCTCAGAAATCGCCCCTAACAGGCACAGGGGACCATATGGGATGCCAGGATTTGAACCACTGTCCTTCGGCATGCAAGCCAAACACTCTACCCCCATGCTGTCTCTCCGACCCCCCAACATCTCTTTTAACTTTATTAGAGGGCGTTTCTCTCCACAACAGGTACATCCAAAGGGTCTGGTTCAGAGGCTAAGAAGGCTCTGGCCTCAATGGGCTTAATCAACCAAATTCAGTCTCCACGTTGTATGGTTTCCTCCATACAACACCCCCAGGTGTGGACCCAAAACTATAAATAATAGAGAGGGCCAGTATAGCAAAAGATTGGCAAAAAAGGAAATCAACATTTTCAGAACTCTCTCAGATCAGTAAGCATGGTCTCTGGTATAAGCTTCATTGACTCTAGGAGATTAAAGTAATGTAATGTGCTAGTTCAGGCTCCAGGAAATAATGGATTAACTCCATGTGCTAAGCAAAAAATACATTTTTAAGTAGCATGTATCCTACCACTGTGGAGCCGTTTGGTTCATGTCCTGCATGTTTACAAAAACTGATGGGAGGCTGAAGTGATGGTAGAGTGGGAAGAGCATTTGCCTTGCAGGAAGCCAACCCTTGTTTGATCCTCGGCATCCCATACGGTCCCTTGAGGACTACCAGGGTTGATTCCTGAGTGTAGATCCAGCAGTAACCCTGAGCATTGATTAGGGGTGGTCCCCAAACAAACAAAACAAAATAAATCAAAATATCGAGTGGTGTTTTGGGAGCGGAAGCTTGGCTTCTTTTCTTGGGACATGGCTGAGACCATGGCTGGTTTTGTGCATTCAGAAGAGCCTGTGTCTAGCCAAGGCTGATTTAAGTTGATTTTGTTAAGTTACGGAAATGTCCCCAAAAAAGTACAGAGGAAAATATAATTTAATTAATCCCCAGATGTAATTACAAATAGATAACTTAGTGTTATAGATATTAGTTAATATAATAGATAAACTTACGAGTTTACATTCCTTTGGTTCTATTTTTGGGCCACACTTGATGCTCAGGGCTTACTCCCGACTCTGCTCCACGATCACTCTGGGTGGAGCTTGGGAGACCTTGCGGATGTGGTGCTGAGGATCGAACATTGGGGGAGCCCAGTACAAGGCAAGCTCCCTGCCTGCTGTATTCTCACGATGGCCCCAAGGCTTGATATCCAAATAAAGACATTAGGGGAGCTGGGACAAACAGACAAACACTGTAAAGTAATGGTAATTAAAACTTTTAATAGTTTCAGGTTTTGCAAGGCCAGGATCAAACCCAGCCCTGGTAAGGCAAGGCTCGGCCTCTGCTGCTGAGAGGCGTGCCTCGTCTCCAAATACGAATTTTAAAGCTTCGGTCTAGGGCTGAGGAGGTTGTTAAGTAGTAGAGGGCTTGATCCCTGACCTGCCAGAAGAACTAAAGTTAAATTTAAAAAGGACAAAATGTCTCTCCTTGAAAATTCCTGGGCATCCATTTTTCCTGGCTTTGACTGTCGAAAAAGATTTAACTAATTCTA
The DNA here is from genome assembly GCF_024139225.1 of Suncus etruscus. NCBI lineage: Eukaryota > Metazoa > Chordata > Mammalia > Eulipotyphla > Soricidae > Suncus > Suncus etruscus. Next base: position 958,167 of record NC_064849.1, on the reverse strand, counting down.
GGACCAGAGAGAGCGCCTTCAGCAGCAGGACACCTGTCTTGCATGCGGCAGACCCAGGTTGATCTCTGGCATCTCAGAGGGCCCCCTGCACCCCACCAGGAGTGATACCTGAGTGCAGAGCCAGGAATAAGCCCTGAGCACTGCTAGGTATGGTCCAGAAAATAAAGTGGTTTTTTTTAAATTTATATAAAAAATATGATACATTTATAGTATATATATATATATATATATATATATATATATATATATATGTATTTAAGGAATTCTGCATATGCCCAACCTTTCCTCTCTCTCTTTCCAGACCCAGAAGTCCACATTCCCCTAGAAAATCTCCAGCAGTTTCCTGCCTTCAACTCCTACACCTGTTCCTCTGATTCTGCTTTGGGTCCCACCAGCACGGAGGGCCGTGGGGCCGTTTCCCTCTCTCCTCTTAGTCCCAATCCAGGCTCCCAAGCAGGTAAACAATGAGTTGGGAGTAAAGCATTGAGGTCTTAAGTAAAGTCCGAAGCTGTGTGTGCCGTGCTGCTGATGGCGTGGGGTCTCAGGGTGGTTGGTCTTGGTCCCTGTGGTCCACGGACTTCTGGAGCCAGCAGACTTCTTGCCTCTTGATGCATCTTTTCCCACTGCAGCCATAATCTCCTGACTAGCTTTTAAGACACTTAAGGGAATTAATTCATGGTAAGAGAGTTAGATGTAGATATGTTATTTCTGGGTGTTTTGTTTAGTTTTGTTAACACTGGGGCTTACTCCTGGTTCAGCACTTCTGGTGGTGCTCAGAAGACCCTCTGGGGTCCAGGAGTCAAACCAAGGTCAGTGCCAGCAGGGCAAGCACTTTGACCCCTCAACTCTATCTTGCCCCTTAGCTTGTTTGCTTGTTTTGTGGTGATTTGCCTTGGAGATGACCTTACCCCTAAATTCTTTTTGTTTGTTTGTTTGGGCCACACACCGAGGTGCTCAGGGGTTCCAGGTTCTGCATTCAGAAATCACTTCTGGCAGGCTCGGGGGGACCAAATGGGATGCTGGGATCAAACCTAGATCGGTCCAGATTGATCCCAGGTTGACTGCATGTAAGGCAAACTGCCCTACCATTGAGCTATCTCTCCGGCCTCTCTCACCACCAATTTTTTTTTGGGGGGGGGGGGGTGTCACACCTGGCTGTGCTCATGGTGTTACTCCTGGCTCTACGCTCAGAAATTGATCCTGGAAGTCTCGGGGGACCACCGTCCTTTTGCGTTTAAGGCAAACCCCTACCTCCACGCTATCTCTTCGGCCCCACCACAAAATTTTTTTTTTCGTTTGTTTGTTTTTGAGTCACACCCAGCAGTGCTCAGGTTCTTCCTGGCTCCATGCTCAGAAATCGCTCCTAGCAAGCTCAGGGGACCATATGGGATGCCTGGATTCAAACCACCATCCTTCTGCATGCAAGGCAAATGCCTTACCTCCATGCTATCTCTTCAGCCCCGACCACCAAATTCTTGTTGTTGTTGTTGTTGTTGTTGTTGTTGTTGTTTTTGGTTTTTGGGCCACACCCGGCGGTGCTCAAGGGTTACTCCTGGCTGTCTGCTCAGAAATAGCTCCTGGCAGGCAGGGGGGACCTTATGGGACACCGGGATTCGAACCAACCACCTTAGGGCCTGGATCGGCTGCTTGCAAGGCAAATGCCGCTGTGCTATCTCTCGGGGCCCCGACCACCAAATTCTTTTTTTTTTTTTTTTTTTTGGTTTTTGGGCCACACCCGGTAATGCTCAGGGGTTACTCCTGGCTATGTGCTCAGAAGTTGCTCCTGGCTTGGGGGACCATATGGGACACCGGGGGATCGAACCGCGGTCCGTCCAAGGCTAGCGCAGGCAAGTCATGCACCTTACCTTTAGCGCCACCGCCCGGCCCCCCGACCACCAAATTCTTAAGCATCTTTGTAATGTTTGGAAAATGGCTCAGTTACTGCATTTATACTATAAAATACTTTCTGCCTATTAAGGAAATATTCTCCATGAACTTTTTTGTTTTGTTTTCAGAATACACTGGTATAAGGGATTGAATCTCGGTTGGCTGCGTGCCAGGAAAGGACCCTACCCACTGTGTTTCTGGCCCTTCTCTGTTCTCTCTGGTCCCTTTACATGAACTACTTTAAGATAAAAGGAAACAAACATGTCACTCATGGATTCTGCCCCCTTTTTCTTTGTTTTGTGCCATACCTGGATGTGCTCAGGGCTTATTTCTGAAGAGTCAGTAAACACAGCTAAAGGGTTCGAAGGGATGTATGGGGTGCCAGGGATCCAACCTGGGTCAGCTGCATGCTAGACAAATGTGCTGTACTATCTCTTGGGCACCAAGCTTTAACTATTTAAGCCCAATTTAAGAATGAAAGGACTCACTGGTCGGAGTTGCTTGAAGGACCTGCTAGTGAGAGAAGGAGGAGGAGTGTGTCCCCCAGCGATCAGGTTCTGGGGAACGCAGATAGTGCGGGGCTGTACAGAGCGGCAGGAGAGCGTTAGCAAGGAGAAGATGTTACTGTTGACGTGTGCTGCTTGGATCCAGCTGAACAGTAGCTGGGCATTGGCATCTGCTGACTGGGAGGGACACAGGCTACCTTGGCTCGATTTTCTCTCTCCCTCCTTCCCTCCTTCCCTCCCCCCTGCCCAGCTGTTTTGTCTGTAGAAAGCCAGCCCCTTTAGAATACCTAGGCTTTGGGGCCAGAGAGATAGCATGGAGGTAAGGTGTTTGCCTTGCATGCAGAAGGATGTTGAGTGGTTCAAATCCCAGCATCCCATATGGTCCCCCGAGCCTGCCAGGTGCAATTTCTGAACGCAGATCCAGGAGGAACCCCTGAGTGCTGCTGGGTGTGACCCAAACCCCCCCCCAAAAAAAAAAGTACCTAGGCCAGGGGTCTCAAACTCAATTGACTTGGGGGCCGCAGGAGGCAAAGTCGGGGTATCCTTGAGTGCAAAGTCAGTAGTAAGCCTTGAACATTGGGGTGTGTGACCCAAACAACTAAAACAAAACAGAACAAAAAAAGATGCCTCTAGGGCAGGGCCACAAAATGTTGTGTGGAGGGCCGCAAGTTTGAGACCCCTGATCTAGGCTTTGAGCAGCTGTGGTGGGAAGTGGTGTAGGCCTAGAAAATGCTGCTCTGCGCTGATGGCTCGTGTGGTGGCACCGTATTCCTGGTTTGTTAGGACGAGTTACACTTGAAGGTGAAGCACGGTCAGCCCTACGGGGTGGGCTGGCAGTTACGCGGACCTGGCTGGGGGTGCGCGCCCAGCTCAGACACCACAGGTACGATTCACTCTCCGGTTCCCTTGCAGACTTCCTGCTGGCCCCTCTCTCGCCTTCTGCGAGTCAGGGCAGCCCTTCGTTCTGTGTCGGCAGCCTGGAAGAGGACTCTCCCTTTCCTTCTTTCGCCCAGGTAAAGATTCTGCCTGTTTCAAGGTTGCTTGGAACTCAGCTGGGGCCAGAGCGATCGAGGAACAGTGTGGGCAGGGAGGGCGCTGGCCTGGCGATGCCGGACCCAGATCCAACCCGTCCCACCGCTGGGTGTGGCCCCAAAGGAAGAAATCAAATAACTCTGCTGTTTGTTCTCTCGGGAAACTCACTGGAGCAGGGAGCTTAATGCGCTGTGCTGACTTCATGCACAAGAGGCTTTTTCGAACACTTAACCGAGGACAGTTCGGTAATAATACCCAGAGGCAGTCGAGACGAGGGCCACGAGGGCTGGTTCATGGTGGGAAGCTCACCGCAAAAGTGGGGGTGCAGTTAGAGAAGAGAGGGGACCACTAGGACAGTGAGAGTTGGAAGTGATCGCTCTGGACAAGAACTGAGTGCCGAAAGGAGATAAAGTCATGAACATGACACCCTTGCAGTAACAGTATTGCCAACCATGGTGCCCTTTAAAGGAAGAAAGGAATAGAGAGAGGGGAGAGAGGGCGATGTCTGCCATAGACAGGCTGGGAGAAGTGAGTGGTAGGAAAATTGGGACATTGGTGGTGGGAAATGTGCTCTGGTGAAGGCTGTTGGGACACTATATGACTGAAACTCAGTCATGAACAACTTTGTGAGTGCATCTCACCGTGATTCAACTAAAACTATTTAAAAAATATAATAAAAAATTAAAATGACTTTGGGACCGGAGAGATAATACAGCGGTAGGGTGTTTGCCTTGCACATGGCTGACCCAGGTTCCATCCCCAGCATCCTGTATGGTTCTCTGAGACCTCCAAGAGTGATTCCTGAGCATTGCCGGGTGTGGCCCACAAAACAAAAAGGAAAAGAGAGATTTTGCTAAAGATGGAAGGAACCTCCTGGATTTCATCTCAGATATTATTGTCAGTTTAGGAAAGTAGCCCAACTTAACTGAGGGCAATCAGTTGCAGTAACTAGTCATTGCTATTTGTGTGCTATTGTAGTGGCTGGAGACAATGTTCTTGCCTTTGGGCCACGTCCCGTGGTGTTCAGGAGCTACTCTTGGCTCAGAGATTGGTCAGTGCTAAGGGGGCCATTTGGTGGTCGGGGTCAGTCCTGGGCCTCCCACCTGCAAAACACGCCCTCCAGCCCTTTGCACTCTCATTACTTATTTTTGGATTTGGGGGCCATGCCGAAATGCTCAGAGATCATTCCTGGTGCTGATGGGGATTGAACCCAATTTGACTGGATGCAAGGCGCCCAAGTACCTTATCTCCTGGAAAAGCTCTCAGACCATTTATTTTACTGGTATTTTTACCTCTCACCAATTTATTTTAAACTGGTTCCAGAATTTCTGTTTCTCAGGAAGTATGTATCTAGTTCATGCATGCGATTATTTTTTAGAAGGAAGAGTTTGTCTTGGTGTCAGATCACGTGGGAGGTTAGGCCACACTTGGGTCACATATATACTTATATACACACACACACACATGCATACACACACACACACACACACACACACACACACACGCGCGCATAAATGTCGTGATCAGAGAAATCTGCAGGAATTGAGTTTGACAATCAAAGCCCTGAAATAAAGGAGGAAAATGATTTGAAAGCGGTCGTAAGCGAGTGATTTTCCGTAGTTGCCAGCTGCCCAGATTATAGTTTGTTTCTATTTTCTGCCCACACCGAGTACTGCTCAGGGGACCACAGCATCAGAGATGAAACTCAAGCTTCCAGCATGCATGTCCCCTAGCCCTTTCAGCCCTCGAGCCCCTGGATTGTATGTTTTGGTGACATGTCCAGAGTGCTCTGGGACGGATTCACTCCTGCCTCTGCTTTGGAACCATTTGGTGCTGGGGATCCACCTGGCTGGGTCCACTGCATGCAAGATAGAACCCTGTTCTATCTCTCTGATCCCAAAGTTGATGTGTTTAAGCATCCAAAGAAGAGGAAAATTGGTCAGAACCAGGGAACTACAATGTCAGCACGCCCAGGATTCTGAGCTAAGGCTCTCTTGTGCCTTTTATGTACTCTTCTTGTCCGGGCCTCCCACAAGTGTCTTATTGTCTCTTATTGTTAGTTCCATTGGCCAGGATACAATGGATATGACCAATTGATACAGAAGTATCAGGAAAAGCTTTCTGGGGTTCAGGGGTATTTTTTTTTTTGTTTTGGGGCCACACCCGGCAGTACTCGGGAATTACGCCTGGCCTGCTCGGGGTGGGATCCTATGGAATGCCAAGGATTGAGTCCAAGTTGGTTTCATGCAAGGCAAGCACCCTGCTCACTGTACTTGCTCCAGCCCCTGGTTTTAATTTGGGGGGGGGGGGGCACACCTGGCAGTGCTGTGGTGCTGGGAAATGCTTTCAGGCCTGCATGGAAATACGGTTTCAACCCATTGAACTCTTCTGCCCCCAGAACCACCTTACCAAGGCAACAACAGTTGGTTCTGGATCCCTTTGATCACCTTGTGTCCAGGTAACTGAGAAGAGAAATCACATCACTTTCATTGTTTCTCTCTTTTTACCCTTGGGCAGATGCTGAGGGTTGGAAAAGCAAAAGCAGACATGTGGCCCAAAGGTGCTCCAAGGAAAGGTGAGTGGCCCTCTGAAGGGGCCTTTTTCCTTTGTTTGTTTTTGGGTCACACCTGTCGGGGCGGGTTACTCCTAGCTCTGTGCTCAGAAATTGCCCCAGTAGGCTGGGGGGACCATATGGGTTGCTGGGAATCGAACTTAGTTCGATTAGTTCCTGGGTTGGCCGCGTTCCAGGCAAATGCCCTACGCTGTGCTATTGCTCTCACGGAAGGGGCCTTTAGTAATGCCTCTTTCCCCTGTATGCACCCGGTATACAGTTTGGGGGGCGGATGGCGTCCTGGGACTCTGACTCTAGCCTGAGCCATCGTCAGGCTGTACCCAATACCCAGGGGCACCAGGAACCAGACCTGGCATTCTCAGACCCAGAATACTTGAGGATTGGAACCCCTGTGGAAACCAACAGTCTTAAGTTTGTAGCATTTTGGGGTTGGGGGGAACCACACCGGGTGGACTCTGGATACTCCCTGGGTCTGCAGTCTGCAAGGCAAACAAATGCCCTACTGCTGTGCTATCACTCTGGCCCCTGTAGCACTGTATTTTTGATCTTTTGTAGACGAAAACAGCTTAGTTCCTCCTGCTGCAGCCGACAGCGACGGGGAGAGTGACAACTCGGATCGCGTTCCGGTGCCCAGTTTCCAAAATTCCTTCAGCCAAGCTATTGAAGCAGCCTTCATGAAACTGGACACACCAGCCACCCCGGACTCCCTCTCTGGTAAATGGGAACTTTCAGACGTCCCCACACGTCCACTGCTGTTCCTCTCAGAGCTAGTGTCCCCCGTCATGGCTGAGCACCTCCCCGCTGAACCTCCAGTCTCCAGTCTCCATAAGAGACTTTCCTGGAGTCTTTTAGACAGGCCATCTTTTCACCCCCAGATAATTCTTGAGGCCCAGATGTGAAATTCTGAGGACCCCTTTTCTTTCCAGTATACCTTGGTTACATTTTAGATTAGAATTGTGAAGAACTGCCAATGAATGGGAGTCGGGCTCGAAGCCACCCCCACTCCAGTGCTCATCCTTTGAGAAGAAAAACACACCTTAGTGTTGTGCTGGTCTTATTCCCCCATTCATCTCGCAGCCCTTGGGGGGACAAAAATGCCTCGCCCAAACGCAAACCCAAGAATCCAAGACCGGCTGGGATGTGAGCGCAGGTCGTGTCTTGAACCTGGCTTGCCTCTGGGTTTCAGTGGTGAATACGCCTAAGCCGAGTTCTCCCTTTGTGTTTTTGTTTAGAAGAAAAAGGAGGAAAGAAAAGGAAAAAGCAGAAACAGAAGCTCCTATTCAGCACCTCAGTCGTTCATACCAAGTGACACTACTGGTCCAGGATACCTTCTCCGCCTCCTTTGCCCTGTGCTTTTTGTTTTGCTGCTGAAATTTTAAGTATTTTGAGTTTGAACAGATTAGCTCTGGGGGGAGGGTCCACAACACGAGGGGGAAAACGAGAAAAACATTTTAAATACAGTGTATTTTCCAGCTTCCTGTCTTTACACCAAAATAAAGTATTGCCACTCACCAGAGATCTCTTCCTGCCAAGGATTTTAGTCGTTGCCAGGTTAGTCTTTTTGACCGGTGTGGGATTCATTTTCCACCACCTCAGAACGTGCCCGGCGGGGCACGGGCTGGGCTTCGAGCACACCCTAGCTTGCGTTTTTCAAATGTTTGGGGATTTTTTTAATCTTTTCCTCCCATCTGTCTGATTCTCCTCTCGATCAGGAAACGAGGATGGGAATAAGATGGGTCTAGTTCACCCAGCTTGAATCACAGTTTTTCTTCTCAAATAATCAGGCTGTGGTGCCGGACTCGGTCGCCCTCCACGTCTGGGGCCGGTTCGATTTGCCAGGCGAGGGACGTGGCGTGGGTGGAGGAAGCCCCTCAGGCCGAGCTTGTTTCAGGGACCGCGACCTGGGAGGGAGCAGGGGGCCGGATGGGTGGGTGCCCTGCCGCCCTTCGGCCTCGCAGTCTCATCTGGGGTGAAGCTGAATCTGATGTGAATTCTTTTGCTGCTTAATAAAGTAACCTCTAGGTGTGATGGAGTGTGAAGGTCAATAGTCACAATAAATCACCTGCACAAGCTTTGCCAACTGTTTTTTTTTAAGCTCATTTCGGGTCACCTGGATCCGTGTTTTCTCAACTGGGGACCCCCGGAGATCCCAAGGAGGCCATAGTACGGGGACTAAGGTCCGAGCCCGGGAAGACGGGGGTCGAACAGGGGCCACGGTCGGGACAGAGGAAGAGAAACACTGGTCTAGACATTGTTTTCATGAGGTTCAGTGACATTCACAGTGACCGAGCACGCTTCTGCCCAGAAAGGGCACCTAAGGGGCTTAGGTTTCACCGGCCTTTGGGGGGAGGGGAGCATGAGGGTGCTCTGGGGATCAAAGCCAGGCCCCCCGCCCTGTGTGTGTGTGTGTTGCTCAAGACTTTTAATAGCCATTTCTACGATGTACAATTTGTTTTGATAACCAACCTGAACCGTTTTTATCCCAGTCCATTTTCTCCATAATAAAATGCATACCAAAGTTCCTGGCATGATTTTTTTTTTCCTTCCTTTTGCACCTTTGGGCCACACTGGGTAGTCTAGAGAGGCTGCGACTGGCTACTTTTCTTGCCCTAGCATGGAGGGGTATCAGGCTAGGGCTTGCACCTCAGCTGCCGGTAGGCAAGGCCTGTACTCCAGGATGCAGATATCTCCCTAGTGGGGTCTGTGTGTTTAACCAACATGTGAGTATTGCTTTATCACGGTCCCTCACCTTTGGCCTGGAGCACCCTCGTACACTGGGAATTCCTGGGTTCCATCCCTCACGTGACAGTGCTGGGGGGTGGGGAAGCCATACATTGCTTTCCTCCCAATTAACATTGATCTGCCAAGATGATTTAAGGCATCAAGTATTCAACACCAACCCCACCCCAGTGTGACCTTCCCTCCACACCGGTGTCTGCAATTTCCCTTCCCAACCAGCACCCTCGCTTGCCCCATTGCAAGCAGAAATTCACTTCACACAAAGGCAAAGGGAGTTGCCAAAACTCAGATCGATAAAGGTCAGTTGGTAAGACTAGCTACCTCCGTGGTGTTCCTACAGTTATTTCCTGGGCTGCTGTGGTGTGAGCTGAGCCTGTGGAACTGTAGGCTCCCAAGTGGTCTGTGCTTACATGCTTCATGGGAAACATACCCTTGAGATGTACTGAAATCCTACAGGGCTGACACTGGAATCTTGAAGCATTGCAAGGCTGCAGCACATCTGGATGACATTTGGTGGCTTGGTAGCTTGATAAGGCTGAATTGTGGAGCTGTACTGGGTTAGGTTTAGGGCCACACCCGGCATTGGCGGCAGCAATGGCACTGGGGTTACTCCTCGCTCTGCACTCAGGGCAGAGCATGTTTCTGTCAGGCTTGGGGAACCATATGGGATGTCAGGGATCGAACCCAGGTCTGCCATCTAACAAGGCAAACGCCCTACCCACTGTGCTAACCCTCTGGCCCCAAGCTGCACTATTTCAATAGGAGGGTGTCAGGTGTGACTGTAGGTCGCTGTGTTCTTCTAAGGGCCCAGAGTAGTTGGCTCAGAACAGACTCTGGGAAGAATCAATAGCCATCATTTTCTTTATTATTTTTGTTTGGTTATTTTGGGGGCCACACTGGGCTGTGCTCAGGGATTGGTTACTCCTGGTTCTATGCTCAGAGGAACCATATGGGATGCTGGGACTCAAATCCGAGTCTGTCTTGAGTGAGGCAAACGCCCTATTGCTATGCTATCTCCGACCCCAGCCATCATTTTATTTTTTTGTTGTTTTTTTTTGGGGGGGGAGTCACAGCCGGCAGTGCTCATCGTTTACTTCTGGCTCTGCACTTGGAAATCGCCCAACAGGCTCAGGGGACCATGTGGGATGCTGGGATTTGAAACACCTCTAACCTGGATGGCTGTGTACAAGGCAAACGCCTTACTGCTGTGCTCTCTCTCTGGCCCCAGCCATCCTTTTCTTAAGGGCTTTTTTTTTTTTTTTGGTTTGTGTTTTGGGTTTTCTTGCACACCAGCAGTGCTAGACTTACTCCCAGTGTTGCTTTGGGGGACCATATGGGATGCTGGATGGAACCTAGGTCAGTGGTCGGCAACCTGCGGCTCTCGAGCCACATGTGGCTCTTGACACTTTTCATTTGGCTCTTGTGTGTGCCGGGCGGCCGCTCCAGGAGTCGGGACTCTGCTCTTAGCCTCTGTCAGTGCGTGCCCTGTGTGGCTCTCAAAATATATTTCAATCGTGGTTTTGGCGAGATTTGGCTCGGTTGAAAAGAAAGGTTGCTGACCACTGACCTAGGTTGACTGATAACAAGCCTTACCCACTGTACTATCTCTGCCTCACCTTAATTTTCTTTCAGAGCTCGGTAGAGGAGCAGGGCCATTTTCCTGCCTGGAAGTTGGTGTGTGCTGGGTTTTCCAAGGCACCTTCCTGATTAAGGGGTGTGGCAGGCGGATAGAAGGCACTGCTACAGGAAAACTACCAGAAGCCGGGAACTGCTGCTCCTTTGGCCGAAGTAGGCCACTTTCTTTTTTTTGTTTGTTTTGTTTTGTTTTGGGGCCACACCCGGCGGTGCTCAGGGGTTACTCCTGGCTGTCTGCTCAGAAATAGCTCCTGGCAGGCACGGGGGACCATATGGGACACCGGGATTCGAACTAACCACACCTTAGGTCCTGAATCGGCTGCTTGCAAGGCAAACGCAGCTGTGCTATCTCTCCGGGCCCAATAGGCCACTTTCTTTTCCAAGTGCAAGGACTGCATTTTCGGTTTGGTTTGGGGGCCACACCCAAACTGACGAAGTGCTCAGGAGACCACATGGGTTGCCAAGGCCTGCAAGGCAAACGCCATACCCACTGTACCCTCCGACCCCACCATTTTTTCTTTCCGGCCAAACGTAACCCCTTTTCAGGTTTTTGTTGTGACTGGGTAAACAGGCATAAAAAACACATTTGGGGGGCGGAAGTGGGTAGAGAGCATACTGGTTCAAACCCCAGGATCCTGGAATATGGACCGAGTATTGATTGCCAGGTGTGGCCCCAAAACGAAAACAAAAGCAGCCAAATATCTACCAAATGAATCCAATTTAATGTCAAACTTCACTCCCACATTCTGTTAGGCACCCGGTATGGGTGGTAACCCAGAGCCGGGTACAGAATGATCCGAAGGGCCAGCGGCAGGAACAATTCGCATCAGATACTTACAACTGAAATCCACCTTCTCATCAGCGGAAGAATTCTGACCGAGCATGAATTTATACTCAATGTCGCAGAAGCTAATTTTGTTTATAAAATACGGCGATGCCTACAGCAACGGGATCCGTGATCTGCAGAACAAATAGCTCGGGCTGGAGTCAGTCTTCCACGTGGGCTGGAAATACCGCACTTTTCGTACCCTAAGACGCACTTTTTCAGCCCCCAAAGATGGGGGAAAATGTGCATCTTACAGAGCGAATGCTGCCGGAGCTGAAGCCTGAGTGCAGGGGAGATCAATCACTTGACACCCATGTTGCAAGTCAGCCCCTGAAGAGGTTGACTGATGGAGGGATGGAGGATGAGGTCTTTCCCCTTCAGCTCGGAGCACGCGTCTGCCACCCTGTCTAGCCGACGGTTCTGAGGTGAAATGGCAGGTAAATAGCTTGCAGACAGACAGTCAGGCGTGTGGAAATATTAGCTTTATTTGGGGAACAAGACTGAAGTCCAAAGCCTCAGCATCAGTTCTTGCCAAAAGCCCCTCAGCCTTCCACAGACCCTGGTTTTCATCCCCCAGAATCAGGTACCACCCTAGGGTGGGGGCAGAATGCCAGGTCACACCCTAGGGTAGGGCACAATCACCGATCCGGTGATCAGAAACATAATAATCCCCTAAAATACTTACATACACAACAACCCACAGTGTGGCACCCCGTTTCTCGAGCAGACATGCCACACAGGACGAGTGATTGATTAGGTTAACACCTTTCACCTCACTTACAGAGCTTTCTGTCTGAGACGGTTTGATTGCTGCTGAGACTTGTATTTTTTTTTATGTTAACGAACAACTACTTAAAGTGTTTTTTTGTTTTTTATTTTCTGATGTAAGAAAAGACAGGTAAATGTGTCTCACCAGCTGTGGACCGGTGTATCTATTGTAAATCTACTTCGGCCTTGCAGGCTAGCTGATCCCAGCCGCTGTCCCACATGGCACCATTTTACTCTAGAATATATTTTCCCTTGTTTTCCTCGTCTAAAAGCGAGGCGTGTCTTACGGTGAGGCGCTGACACAGGAAAATACGGCATATCCCCTATGTTCAGCCAGACGACTGGATTCGGGGGTGCCTCTGAGGGCAGGGGATTCGTGATCTGCAGAGCCGCCTCACCAGGCCTCGAGCCAGCCAGCGCTCAAGGCACGTCGGGCTGGAGTCAGTCTTCCAGAGGAGCTGGGAGCGCTTCCCGCTCCTCAGTCCTTCAGTCTGGAGGCCTGAAGCAGCAGCGGCCGCGGGTGGGCACGTCCGTTCCGGTCACTCCATGGCTTCGGCGGCCTCCTCCTCGTCCTCGTCCCCGCTGTCGGAGGAAAGCTCCTCGTCGGCCGAGTCCTGCAGCAGGCAGCTTCTGCTCACCGACTTCCTGATGGCCTCCCGCTGCCCTGGAGGGAGGCGGAGAGGCGGAGAGGCGGCGGGCGTGGGGAGGCAGGCGATCCGATCCCTCGGGGAGCGGCCTACCGAGGCGACAGCCGCCTCCTGGCCTCCCATGCGCGCCGTGCCGTGCCGTGCCGTGCCGTGCCCAGTCTTACCGTCGTCGGCGCAGCCCCGCAGCAGGACCAGCAGCTGCCTGCGGTTGTACCGGACCAGGAACTTCTGGCAGGTGCGGATGGTGCCTGGCGGGGGAAGGGGAAGGGGAAGGGGAGGAGAGCGTCGGTCGGCGTTGCCTTCGGCCGGGGAGGAGGCAGTGGTCGGCGGGGAGGCCTCTCCCTCGCACCCCTGGGCCCGCGGTCCCCTCGGTCCCCCTTCCCCAGGGCCCCGGGCGCCCCTCGAGCGTGCCGGGGGCCGGGGCCAGGCTCGACCCCCGGGCGCTCACCGCCGACGTGCAGGGTGCGGAGGAAGGCGTGCGGGTGCGGGTGCGGGTGCGGGCGCGGGCGCGGGCCCGGGCCGCGGGCGTCCAGGCGCGCGAAGGGCAGCGCGGAGCAGAGCAGCGCGCAGAAGTCGCGGCGGCAGCGCAGCAGCACGACGCCCGTGTAGGCGTTGACGTAGCGCACCGCGAAGCCCACGGCGCAGGCGGCGGCGCCGAACGCCCCGTGCAGCCGGGCCACCGCGTCGCGCACCTGCTGGCCCAGCGCGCGCTCCTCCAGCGCCAGGCGGCACCGCGCGTCGGCCGCCGCCACCTCGCACAGCACGTAGCGGTGCTTGAAGCGCACCATGGCCGCCGGCCCAGCGCGACACCCGCCCGGACGTCCGGCCCCGCGGCGGACCCTGCCTGGGAGCGGGAGCGGGAGCGGGAGCGGCTTCCGCCCGCCCGCCCGCCCGCCCGCCGGCCAATCGGGGACCCGGGGGCGGGGCCCGGGGCGGGCCCGGGGCGCCGAGTGGACGAGCGCCGTGTCCGTCTCCCGAGTCCCCGCCCCCGGCCCCGCCCCCGGCGCCACCACGCCCCCTGCGGGCCGCTCGCGAGCTGGGAGGAGGGAGGGACGGAGGGAGGCTGGCTGGCTGGCTGGCTCGGGGCCGGCGGTGCTGCTGCTAACCATCCCGGCCGGCAGGGGTGCTGTGGAGCACGTACTGACGCGGGGTGATGGCAGTCTTTTTGGGTCCTTAGTTTTCCAACGGGACAGACGGACGGACGGACGGACGGACGGACGGACGGACGGACGGACGGACGGACGGACGGACGGACGGACGGACGGAGGGATGGATGGATGGATGGATGATAGATAGAGAGATAAATGATAGATAGATAAATAGATGATACATAGATAGATGATAGATAGACGATACATAGATAGAGATGATAGATAGATGATTGATAGATAGATGATAGAGATATATAGATAGATGATAGATAGATAAATAGATGATACATAGATAGATGATAGATAGATAGATATAGGGAGGGAGAGGGAGAGATAGATAGATGATAGATAGATAGATAGATAGATAGATAGATAGATAGATAGATAGATAGATAGATAGATAGAGATCTGTCTATAGGTAGACCTAGTGATAGATAGATGATAGACAGGTAGATAGACACACAGGTAGATAGATAGATAGATAGATAGATAGATAGATAGATAGATAGATAGATAGACTGACAGAAAGATAGATGATAGGCAGATAGACACACAGGTAGATAGACAGACCAATAGATAGACACACAGGTACACAGATAGATACACAGACAGACAGATACAGACAGGTAGATAGACACACAAGTAGATACAGACAGACAGACAGAAAGACGAGTAAACAGACAGGTAGAAAGACAGACAGAAAAGAAATAGATTGGCTTGGGGCCGGAGAGATAGCATAGAGGCAAACCTTTTGCCTTGCATGCAGAAGGACGGTGGTTTAAATCCCAGCATCCCATGTGGTCCCCAGAGCCTGCCAGGAGCAATTTCTCACTGTAGAGCCAAGAGGAACCCCTGATTGGCAGATAGAGAGATAGATGAGAGACAGACTGGCAAATAGATAGATAGACAGATAGACAGACATACAGACAGATATATATGTATATGTATATGTATGTGTATATATATATATATATATATATATATATATAAGCTTGGGGGAATTTTCTTTTCTACTTCATGTTTTGGTCAAAATAAAAACTGGGAAAATGTGGGGCCAGAGAGATAGCATGGAGGTAAGGCATTTGCCTTGCACGCAGAAGGATGGCGTTTTGAATCCTGGCATCCCATATGGTTCCTTGAGCCCTGCCAGGAGTGATCCCTGCAGGGTCAGTTCCAGGAGTCACCTATGAGCGCTGCCAGGTGTGGCCTATAAACCAAAAATTAAAATAAAATAAAACCATGAAGGATGCACAGAAACCAGAATCTCTAACTACAGACACATGACACCAACAACAGCTAATGTGCAAAAAAATGTCACCGGGTAGATAAGAGCTACTAGGGATAAGGACTCATACGTTTCACCTCCCATCTTGAACATATGTCGAGACCCCGCCCCCGGCCCCGCCCCCGGCGCCACCACGCCCCCTGCGGGCCCAATTTAGACTCCATGGGATTAGACTGCAACCGTCCAACCCGGATCCCTAGACCTCAGACATAGAACCGACACAGTTCTCCACAACAGCTCCAGGAACCAAATTTCTTCTGGGACATTTTTTTTTATAAATAAATTATTTGTTTAAATAACATGATTATAGTTGGATTACAATCACAAACAGAACACCTACCCCCCTTCACCAGTGTAACATTTCCCCCTCCCACTGCCCCCCCCCCCGCTGGTTGTATTACACACACCTGCCGTCTTATTACTGTCAGTACCAGGGCTCAGTCGCCAGGTGGAAGGACCCCGTCTTGTGCCTGTGGTGACCCCAGGTTCAAACCCGTTTGATCGAAAGGCAGGAGCTCAGAACAGCTCTGGGCCTGGGATTCATGCCCAGGTGGGGGGCCTTTCTGTAGCCTCAGGCCCTGATGTGGCACCTCTGGTCCTCTGCCCCAGAGCAAGGCCCATCCCGCTCTGCCTCGTGCAGGAAGCCCACCAGAAGTCCTCCTCTCACGCTCTCCCCGTGGGGTGGCCAGAGCACCCCCTCTTGCCGGAACAGGGCTCCCAGGTCGCTTGGCGTGGCCCCCCGCTCTGTCCCAGGCTGCGCTGGGTCTCTGCCTCCCGGTTTGGGGTGTTCCAGCGCCTCCCCACTGCTCAGGCTTGAGGGCCTCAAAATAGCGGCTGCTTCCGAGACAGGAATAGACATCTGGGGGTGGCCGCCTCAGCTTCCCTCGGGGGCCTGGGGCAGCTTCGCCCCACAGCTGTCAGTCACCCACAGCGAGTGTCACCGCAGCTGGGGCTGGGCTGGTCAGGCCGACCGACCCAACACTGGCTGAGGCCTGATTCTGGCACCTTCTCACGGGCGCCCAAGATCCTGTCTTGGAAGCTGGGAAAACTGAGGCCCAGAGAGCAGAGCAGGAGCTTGAGAACACGGAGAGTCAGGAAGGGCAGTTTTGGGGGCTGTGAGTGGCGGGATTGTGGAGTGGGTTGATGGGTAGAGCATGAGACTGGGAGGTGACTCGCACCCGTGGCCTTGGACTTTGCACCTGGGTGACTCGGGTTGTAGTTTCGTTACCTGTCAGATGGGCACCACAGGCTGAGAGAGAAATAGAACAGCGGTGGGACACTTTGCCTCCCTTGCCGCTGGTTTGATTCCTGGCATCGTCTTATCATCCTCTGAGCCCGGCCAGGAGGGATCTCCGAGCACAGAGCCAGGAGTAAGCCCTGAGCACTGTTGGCGTGGCCCTTCACAACACCCAGAAAAGGTACATAGGGGCCGGAGTGATTTCACAGTGGGGAAGGCGCTTGTCTTACCCACAGAGCTGACCCAGGTTCTATCCTCAGCATCCCAGAGGGTCCCCTGAGCCTGCCGGGAGTAATTGCTGAGCAGAGCCAGGAGTAACGCCTGAGTGCTGCTGGATTTGGCCCAGAGACCAAAACAAAGAGAAAAAGAAGAGGCCGGAGCAATAGTACAGCGGTCAGACATTTGTCTTACACAAGACTAACCCAGGATGGACATGGGTTTGATCCCCAACATCCCATATGGTCCCTCCAAGTCTGCCAGGAGCGATTTCTGAGCGCAAAGTGAGGAATAAGCCCTGAGCGCTGCTGGGTTGACCCCTCAAAAAAATACAAAACCCAACAAACAAACAAATAAATAAATACCTTTCCATTTAGAAAAGAGAGAGAAAAAGAAAAGATAAGAGAGCCATCTTTGGGTGGATTATAGTTTATTTTCTGTGTGCCCCTTGAGGTCTTTTTTCCACATTTCAGCTGAAAAATTGGAGGGGCAAAACCACTTACTGAAAACCTCCCCAGATTAGAGCCTGGTTCCGACTCAGGCCTATCGTAGGAGTCAGAGCCCTTTGCGCCTCCCTAAAAACCCCCCTTGGGTTCTCAGTGCCAGGTCTGAGACCTGTTGGGGAAGCCTTCCCCTCCTTCCAGCCCTGTATCAATGTCACCTCCCCAGAAAACCTTCCTCTTTCTAGGCGTGTAGGGGGACATGCAGGGCACCTCTCATTCCTCGTCCCCCGATATAATGGAGCATGTGGGGACACTGTTGTCCCCTGATTAGGAAGCCACCATGGGGGGACATTGCCGTCCCCCAGATAAAGTTCTCTTTAGAAATATTTGTGCCTCTGGTTCGGCAAGCCCTTTGGGGGACACTTTCTGTCCCCCGATTAATGTGCAGCACATGGGGACTCTGTTGTCCCCTGATTAGGGAGCCACCATGGGGGGACATTGCTGTCCCCCAGATAAAGTTCTCTTTGGAAATATTTGTGCCTCTGGTTCGGCAAGCCCTTTGGGGGACACATTCTGTCCCCCGATTAATGTGCAGCAGATGAGGACTCTGTTGTCCCTTGATTAGGGAGCCACCATAGGGGGACATTACTGTCCCCCAGATAAATTTTTGCCCCTGTTTTGGCATGCACTTTGGGGGACATTTTTAGTCCCCCGAATAAGCTGTAGCTTGTGGGGGGCACTTGTCCCCCGGTTTAAATGCCTAGGTTCTCTATAAGTCTTGGGCATTTTTTTTTTTTTTTTTTTTTTAGAAATTCACGTCCACGTGATTTCTATCCCGCCTATCCAGACAGGTTCTGAGACAGACCCAGGGGCCTTGCTGGGACCTTCTCGAAGACGTTCTAGCATATCTCCTAGGAACGCAAGATCCTGCTGCACCCGCTACTTCGGCCCCAACCTGCCCAACGCCGTGAAGCAGAAGCTTTTCACCGAAGTGGAGGGCACCTGCACCTGCACAGGCAAGTCCGGCTTTGTGGTCGCCGTCACTCCCTTCAACGACATTGGTGCGGGTGTGATCCAGCCGGGCCGAGGCTTTGTCCTGTCTCCAGGCAAGTGCAAGGCCTTGTTTACTGGCCCTTGAAAGGGGCGGTTGTGGAGGCCATCGTCACCCAGGTTAACAAGGTGGAGTCTTCACTGAAATTGGCCCCATGTCCAGCTTCATCTCACGACATTCCTTCCCGTCAGAGATGGAGTATGATCCTAATTCCTATCCAAGACTCTGGATGAGCACATCGTGATTCAGCAGGAAGATGACATTCGGCTGAGGATCGTGGGCACCCGCGTGGACAGGAATGACATTTTTGCCATCCGCTCTCTGATGGACAATTACTTGGGGCTTGTGAGCTGAGTGCCAGGGCCCCACTTGGTCCTTATCTTCAAGGTGTGGCTGTCACGCTTCTCCTGTTTTTCAGAGATTTTGTTTCGTGCCTGTGGGAGAGCCAGGAAGGTTTCTATTGGCCCCAGAAAAGCACCTGGTCCTCCTTGTATCTTCACACACCCAGATGTTTTCTCTTTTCTTCTTTCTTTTTCTTTTTTTAAAAAGCTGTGTCTTCCACTAAAAAGATTTTGGTTTCTCATTAAATTTTATCTTCTTTGTTTAATAAATATTATCTTTCTTCAAAAAAATATGCATGTTCTCTCCATGTGATTTCTATTCAGCCTAGAAACAGGTTAAGACCATTCCAGTGGCCGGAGCTGTGGGAGCCGACGTCCCCTGGGTGTTCGGGGAAATGGCGCCTCGCATTTGCGGACCTTCCCGGGCCAGCATCCGCCGCCTGCGACCCAGGGAGTGAGCCGCCTCGTTGTTGCTAGGGACGACAGTACGTCCACAGAGTGCAGAGAGTCTTCCGCAGAGCCATCCTTGGCCTCTGAATGTCAGGTGCCTCTGTGAGGGGCTGGTGGTCGGCCCCGGGGTCAGGAGCTCCCAAAAAGTCTCGGCTCCCAAAAAGCTGCCTGCATTTGTAGAAGGAAGCGGCCAGCGGTCAGAGTGGCTCCAGCGGCAGCAGCCGGCCCACTTCAGGACAGCCAGGCTTCCTGGCTGAGATGACACTTTCCTCAGCTGGGTTTTCTTTGAGTTTTCTTTCCCCAGGTACCCTAGTGGGGCATGAGCTGGGTTTTCTGTGGCCACAAGGGCCCGAGCTGCCAGCAAAGCCTCTCCCAGCTGAGTTTGAGGACCTCGTCCTTCTATCCTGGCAGGACGTGGAGGGCTCCGGACATTGGGAAATTTCCCCTTCAGTTACGCCGGGCGTGGATGACAACGCCGTCCGGGACCCTCGCTGGGTGGTCCACAAAGTATTGGGGCATTTCTTAATGAAATGTCCGTGTGGCCTCCCGGTGTTGAGGGGGCACTTGGTGGCCGGCAATCAAGCAGCCAGTGAGGCCCGGCGATGTTGTGTGGGTCTCATTCTATGCTCCTCCAAGGAGCTATGGTGATTTTTCTTTGACCAAAGGGAGATGGAGGAGAGGAAGGAGGAGAACAAGAGGAAGGTGGGGGTGGGTGAGGGTGGGGAGCAGGAGGGCAGGATGGACAGGGTGGGGTTAGATGAGGGACACCTGAATGGGGGAGGATCTATTCAGGCGGCAGAGCTTGGTGAATGCAGCCCAGCCCTGTCCCATGCCCCGTTTCGGGGCCAGCGGCATGTCTCGGGCTTCGGTGTGGCCCGCCATCCCAGGGTGGGTGGCTCCCAGAGGCATGCCGACCTCGGAGGCTGGGTGGTAGGTGCAGGGTTCTCCCTCTGGCTCTGCCTCGACGCCAGGTGTTGTTGGCATCTGTGTGCAAGAGGTAGGGTGTGGTGTGCTTGTGGGGTGCCTCAGGGAAGCCATCCCTCCCCTCCTGGTCCCTCCAGGCTGCCAGGCTTACGGAGGGCTCCTCACGCACTAGTCGGACGGGCAGAGTCCAGGCGGGCTGTTTCTCCTGCAGGCACACTGTCTTCCCCTCCTCCTCCTCTTCTTCCTCCTCCTCTTCCTCCTCTTCCTCTTTCTTCTCCTCCTCCTCCTCCATTCCTACCACTTCTCTCGCTGTGGGGAGCACCAGGTTCTCAGACACCCATGGAAGTGGCGGGGCCTGGGGCAGGGGCTTAGGCACCGCCTCTCTGGGGAGCCCCGTCTCCTGACTCTCCAAGGCGGCTGCTCACCCCTGGGCCCCTCCACTCACACTCCTCTGAGGTCGCCGGCACCTTGGCCAGCTGGGCCCGCAGCGCCTCCTCCTCCATGGCCAGCGCTTGGACAGTATTTTCCAGTTCTTTTTCCTCTCCAGCCAAGTGCTGGTAGGCCGCCCGGTGTTGCCTGAAGGCCTCCACATACTTCAGAATAAGGCCACAGCAGTCTTGCCACTGCTGACGCAGGGATGCATCATGGGCCTGTGGGAATGATGCTGGGGGTGAGGCCAGGTAGCAGGAGAGGCCAGACCAGTCGAGAGATGAGGGGCACAAAGTAGGAGCAAGTAGGGAGAGTGTAAGAGTGCCCTCCCCCTGGGGCCGGAGAGATAGCGTGGCAGTAAGGCGTTTGCCTTGCACGCAGAAGGTCGGTGGCTCGAATCCCGGCATCCCATAGGGTCACCTGAGCCTGCCAGGAGCGATTTCTGAGCCTAGAGTCAGGAAGGACCCCTGTGCGCTGCCGGGTATGACCAAAAAAAAAAAAAAAAAAAAAGAGTGCCCATCCTTCCTCTTTCCTGACTCTTTCCTGGCAGCCTCCAACTTCCCAGGAACCTCGCTAGGCTCTGCAGAGAGTCTGTGCTGCATAGCCAAGGGTGGCTTTGGGCTGCCCCAGGGGCCTTCCTTGAGCCTCTGAGCCCCCTTGACAGACAGGAAGACCAGGCTAGAGGAGCAAAGACTCTGACCCCAAGCTAGGTCCAGGGAGCCTTGGCATCGATAGCCAGGAGGACCATAGACTGGTTGCACAGTTCTGTCCTGGAGCTGTTTGTTCCTGGGACTCCTACTGTGCGTTCCGGGTGCAGAGCACGGGATGAAACCAGTGGCGTGGTGTCCACAGGGCAGCTCGCACCTAGGCACGCTGGGCGAGGCGGCATCTCAGCCTCAGAGCCCACAGCAGGAGGCGCTGCCCCAGCTCCAGGTTGAAGTGGCTCAAGTTCCCTTCCTCCGGATCTGAACGGGGCTGGGGCAAGACTCACCGGTGCCTGCTGGAAGGTCTCAGCCTCTGCCTGCAGTTGTTGTTCCAGAGCCCGCAGCCAAGGTGGTGTTACTGAGAGAGGGAGCAGACAGTCGAGGGCCGGGAGTCTCCCACACACCCATACTCCGTCTGGAGTCCCAACCCTGATTCCAGCCCACCTCTCTTGGGAAAGCCATGACTTCTCACACCCCCTGTCTAGGCCTCATACCAAGCTGCTGCTTCCTTGGGGTGGGTTAATCCCAGGCCCTCGTGACAGTGCTGGGAGGGGACCCCGAGACAGGAGAAAAAACCAACAACGCAGGTTTTCCTCTCCTAGGGCTCAGTTCTCTGCATTATTATGCTGCGAAAATTCTGGGGACTGGACATTGGCCCCCAAGCCCCACCTGCAGCCCGGCAGAGGATGACACTGAGGTGCAGAGAGAAGGCAAGACTCGCCCGTCTGCTGCTCCAACCTTTCTCCCTGGGTCGCAAGGCCCCATCCCCGTGCCCCTCCCATGGCATTCGACAGGCCCCATGCCTTGCCCTTCCCTTGCCACAGGTTGAAAGCCCTGAGCCCACATGGTGCCAGCCCCGAAACTCACTCGAGAACCGAGCATGTGCTGCCTGCCATGCCTGGATGGTCTTCATGGCTTCCTCACGCTCTCGTGTTAACCTGGCGCACTGCCAAAAACAGGGCAGGGTGGTGGGATTGGGTGGCAGAATGATAGCACAGGGAAGAGGGAAGGGGTCCGAGAAAAGCACAGCCCTGGCTTCAATCCCCAGCATCACACTAGGATCTAAAGAGCCCCTCTGGTGTCCATCCTGAGCACTCTTGGCTGTGGCACAACTGAAACCATGAGCCAGGGAAGGGGCCCATGTGGAAGGCATGGCTGGGGGCTCTCTCTTCGCACCCCAAGTTTGCTCGGGCATGGCATGGCATGGCACGGTATGTTGGTAGAGCGGGGTCCATTGACACCAAGCTCACAGCCTACCTCCTGGACGGCCTGGCTGAGTTGTTGTTCTGAGATCTCTCGTCTCTGGGCCTGCCGTTTCCAGCTGTCTCTTTCGAGTTGCGCCAGGGCCAGCTGCCTTTTGAGCTGCAAGAATGGTCTCACCTCAGCCCTCCCATTCTGGCGCATTCAAGGCGGGGGGGGGGGGGGGGCTTCAGTCACCACCCCTCAACACATCTCCCACGTCTCACATGTTCAACTTGCTGGTCCTCACTCACCACCTCGATCGTCTGCGTGCCTCTGGAAGTGCTGTCCGTGGTGACAGGGACCTGGAGGGCAGGAGAAGAGCTGAGACACGCATAAGCCCAGGGGGATTCCTAGGAAGCGCCCCAATCAGGTCAGGGCGCATTGTGATAGGGAGCCTGGGCAGGGACCGCTCCATTTCGGCCTGAGGGACCAGTGGGATGCCCAGGCTGAAAGCCAGGTCAGTCCATTGCAAGCCAGCCCCTTCCCTGCCATACCAGCATGCCAGTTCCTGCCAAAGGGATGGCTTGATACTGGCCATAAGTCCTGTGTGCGGGGCAGAGTGAGGCAGGAACCCATCAAGATGCTGGAGGGAAGGTTCAGGGGTGTCTGCGCTATCTCTGTGTTGAGAGGTTTGGCCTCCACCTCAACCAGGGATCCGGGTTCCCTTAAAAGTGCTTTCCCAAGTGGGGCCCCAGCCTTTGCTGTGGAGGGGTTGGAGATGGGGTTCTGCAGGTTCGTGGGTCGTGTGTAGTAATCGGGAGCGCTTGTCAGGAGCACTTACAGCCACATGTGGCAGAGGCGCCGGAAGATCTGGGCTGGGCTGGAATGAAAGGGGGCAGAGTTGGCCCCGCGTGCTGACCCCATTGGCCCATTGGCCTGGGCTCCCTCGCTTGGTCCCTCCCACTGCAAAACACTTCTGGTCAACTCCTTGGGCTTCTCCTCCCTCCTCCCCGGTCTCCACTAGGGTCTAGGCTTATGAACTTTTCACATGTGTTCCATTCCCCATTGCACCCAGAGAGAGGGAATGGCTCACTAAACATACCTGTCTCTGAACGTCGGCCTCTGCCCTGCCCCCATGGGATTCTGCCTTAGCCTCTTCAGCCCTCTCTTCCCACCCTTCCACAGAGTCCCGGTGTCTTTGGTCCCATAGACTTGAGCCCATTCATTTTGGGCGTCATTTTACAAATACTCACCGTGGAGGCTCTTTCCCCAGCAAGGTATTCTCTCTGGGGTGTCATTGCAGGCATGGTCGGGGCGCCAAGCATCTAAATAGAGATGTACAAAGTTAGTCAAGTGCCAGGAGGCCAGCAGGTTGGCAGGTGGTTCCCAACGCCTCCCAGGTCCCTAAATCTCAAGGAACATTTCTGGTCTTGGTCTCCCCCCCCCACCCCAGCTGTCCTCCCCTGTCCTGGCCTCCTTTCCCAACAAAAGCTCAACAAAAGTGGGAATCCACAGCCCGAGGCATCTCCCCACCCCGGGACAGCCCAGCTACAATGCCTGCTGAGAATCTGGGATGCTTCAAGGCAGCCCATCCCCCCAAGGGTCTCTGGCCTTATCTCAGGCCCTGACTATGGACACAACTATGGAGGACCGAGTGTCCGACTGGCTTGTGAAATGAGAGCAGAGAGTGTCCCGGCAGTCCTCTGTGCCTCATGACCCTCCATCCTGTCCCATTCGCTCTGAAACACTCCTCCAGACTGTCTCCTTCAGACTTCCAAACCCTTCCCAACGCAAATTCTCTTCTTAACTCGAAGAAATGGAGCACTATGGTTTTAATCGTTTGGTACTTTGTTCCGGTGCCACACCCAGCGATGCCCAGGGCTTACTCTTGGCTCTGCACACAGGATCTCTCCTGGAGGTGCCGGGGAACAGAGCAGTGCCTGGGATTGAATCCCAGTCACCCCCAAGCAAGGCAAGTGCCTTCCCTGTTAGACCTACGCTCAGGCTCTCGGCTCAGCAACCTTTGCAAAGTCCACTAGCCAGGGATCTGGGCCACACACCACTCAGAGGGCCCTGGCTGAGACCATGAAATGAGTGAGATGAGAAACCAAGCGAAACTGGAAAGGCTCTAGAGACCAAGCTGGGTAAGAACGCAACAAAATTGTCTTCTGGGGGTCAAAGAGGATCATTTGGACTAGAAGTCTGGGCTGATCCCGCTTTGATCCTGAGCACAGCATAGGGTTCCTGGAGCCCCCATAGAAGTGCCCCCCTCAAAGGAAAACATTTGCCCAGGGATGGAGTTAAAGATGGGGCACTACCAAGTCCAAGAACGGGCCTGAACCCCAGAAAAGGTGGGACCCCAGTCCCTAGTCACCTTCAAACTGGACCCGGTGCCACCAAGGGACACAGAAAAGGGGCTGAGACTCTAGGAGATTGCGGGTTTGGACCTTGGGTGTAAGGACCAGCTCAAGGCTCTAGGCTCTGGGCAACCAGGACCGACGCAGGGGAGAGTCCTCACTCCTCGCACTCCCGAGGCCAAAGTGGCTGCCCCACAGCTGGGGAGGGGACACGAGGGCCAACCCTTCGGTCTTGGGAACCTGTATCTGAAGGTCCACTTCCATGGGCCAGGAGGCGACCTTGGGGGTCACCAGCATAGAGTCCTGGATAGTCCCTGGAGAGGGCTGAAAATGCGTGACGACTCAGGCAGGGGCAGGCGAGGGCTGAGGGGCTCATCCACTGACCTCAGGGCCTCGCACACTGGCCACTGGCCGAGCATGGCCGGGCCGGGCTGGCAAGCCGTCAGAGCGCCTTCGAAGGGCGACTTTGTTTCTTCGGGGTTTCCGAGATCCATAGCCCTCCAGGGGTAAAATGGGGAAAGGGAGTTGGGGCCACATCTCGCTCTTTCCAGAAGTAAATAACTGGGTCGCTGCGAGAGGGTGCCGTCGAGGCGGGGCCGCGGCCTTTATAGGGGGGCTCGTGGGCGTGGCCCAGTGTCTGCAAGCCCATTGGCCAGAGAGTTGACAGCACAATGAAGGCTGTGCCGTAGGTGGCCTTGAGTCACAGTGCCCAGGGTGCCCTGAGGGGCTACCCCAGCCCCACCTTGGACCCTCCTGCACCCCAACCCCCAGGATGGGGTCAGAACCAAGCGCATTGTTCCATGCACGGAACCTTTCTGGCTGTGCCTGGATGGGTCACGACTTTCCTGTTCCAAGAGTTCTCGTCCTGAGACCCCAGCCTTGACTCTCAGACCTGAAGCCCCCAGCACCGGCATCTGTAGCCCCGAGTGTCCTCCCCTCTCCAGTCCCTAGCGAACTAGCTGCATCCCTCACTGCTGCCCTCCACACCCCTACCGTGCCCACAAACCCTGCCCTCTGGACTGACCTTCCCTGTTTGGTCTCCCCATGCACGCAGGCCTTTCCAGAAGTGGCTATGGGGTCTTCCTGGTCAACCCTTTGCCCTCAGCACTCCTGTGTGTAGCTGCTGATCCCAGACCCTCAGCAGGTCCATCCCCACAGGGACAGCCCCTTCCAAGACCCTTCAACACCCTTCCCTGCCACCTTATTTTGCAAGGTGTGGGGAGCATCTGAATCCTATGGGATCTGGGGCTCTGCTGGGAAACTGTCTTTGGGCTGCTTCACCCTTAGAACTGGGGACAGACATGTGCTTGCCCCGCTCTCATGGGCGTCCCCTCATGTGCTGCCCAAGCATGACAGTCTCATGATTTCTTGAGCCATTCCTGACAGTACCAGGGAGAGTGGACTAAGAGGGAAGGAGGGGCTGCAATGTGGGTGCAGGTCAGTGTGGCAGGGAGACCCCACCCCTCTTCTGAGGCAGAAGGGCCCAGCAGTTACCACTGAGCTCTTGGACGAGGAAGGTGCATTCAGTTCTCACCATTGCCACTGCTTAGCTGTGGGGCCTTAGACCGGTGCAAGACCCCTTCTGTCCCTTCTAAACTGTTCTGATTTCTTGTGGGGTCCAATTTAGGGGCCAATCTCTCTCCCTCTCCCTCTCCCTCTCCCTCTCCCTCTCCCTCTCCCTCTCCCTCTCCCTCTCCCTCTCCCTCTCCCTCTCCCTCTCCCTCTCCCTCTCCCTCTCCCTCTCCCTCTCCCTCTCCCTCTCCCTCTCCCTCTCCCTCTCCCTCTCCCTCTCCCTCTCCCTCTCCCTCTCTCTCTCTCTCTCTCTCTCTCTCTCTCGCTCTCTCTCTCTCGTTTTGAGTCACACCCAGCAGCGCTCAGAGTTCCTCTTGGCTCTATGCTCAGAATTCGCTCCTGGCAGGCCCGTGGGACCATATGGGATGCCGGGATGCGAACCACCAATCTTCTGCAATCAAGGCAAATGCCTTACCTCCATGCTATCTCTCCGTCCCCTAGGGCCAATCTCTTCAAGAACTCACAGATGCTACTGCACCAGAGTCAAACATTCCTTCAAGCTTCCTGCCCTGAATCTCAAGAGTCAACACTGGATTTTCCTCTTTAAGCTTAGCAGTAAAAGCTATTGAAAGAAGTGAAAAACATACTTTAATGAAAGCCTTAAAATACGATATGAGGGCCCGGAGAGATAGCACAGTGGTGTTTGCCTTGCAAGCAGCCGATCCAGAACCTAAGGTGGTTGGTTCGAATTCCGGTGTCCCATATGGTCCCCCGGGCCTGCCAGGAACTATTTCTGAGCAGACAGCCAGGAGTAACCCCTGAGCACCGCCAGGTGTGGCCCAAAAACCAAATATATATATATATATATATATATATATATGAATTTGTTAAACTCCAGCCATAAGTTGCTTTTCTCTCCCGTTTCATTTCAAGTAATTATAAGATGTTCCCTTTAACTGCCTGTTAACTGCATGTTCCTTATCTGCCAAGTTATAGAACCTGCCTGGGCCTCCCTGCTTCCTGAAGCTTTATGAGCCCGTGTGACCCACCCGCCCTCGAGATTTGAAAATGCTGCCACCCTGCCCCCCGGCCTCCCTGCTTCCCGCTCCTGTGTGGCCCACCCACCCTAAAATCTTGAAATTTGATATCACCTTTATCTCACAACCCTGGCACAGCTCTCTACGTCAGTGCTCATTTCTGTTTCTTTTAAGATTGTGCTTTGATGATAAGAATGAAGTAACCTGTCTAAATTCTGTATAAAAAGAGACTGGCTTAAGGTTTCCGGGTCCGTAAACCTCTCTACTCTACCACAAGTACGTTTCAGAACTCTGACCGGTCAGATAAAATATACGGAACTTGCTTGCATCATTGCTGGGCTCGAGTCTTTTTCATTACTCTGCGCCAGGCAGCTGGAAATCAGATTTTCCAGACCCTGCACTATAAGTGCATTAAGCAGAAGCCTCGGGGTTAGTACTTCCAAAGGACCTCCTTCCCTGCTGCATTCTGATTTTCCAGGCATAACCTAGGAAGCAATAAAATTTGAGCTATGTTTTACCTTTCTTAAAAGTCCATGCTGTGGGTACTGAGACAGAATTCTTATTTCCCCTACATGGTCGGTATCTCTAATCCCCAGGTGAAATAATATTTCTTTGAGCTTTAGACTGCTTCTTCCTAAAATCATCCCTAAAGTCCCTGTTAGCCAGACCTAGTCTTATGAGCCAGGAAGAAAATGATCAAGTCCTCCGCACAGACTCGGGGGCAAAGTGGAAAAATAGACGCTCAGCCTGAGAAGAAACCAATACTCTGTTCCTATGTATCTACTCTCAGTGGCCTCCTGTCCTCACACCATACTCGGTGCAGAGAAGTCCCCAGTCAAAGCCATGTCCTGAGATGGGACTGCTGGGAGTTGCTTTGCGGACTCTAGAAGGCCAAATCACAGACCAAAGTGGTGTCCCAGATTCAACACCCTTCCCCCCTGACTATTTCTAAAGACATAAAAGGGACGTGTGTATCTCCTTTGAATAGCTTAAATGTATTCCCTTCACAGCTATAACTCTTATCGAATATCCTCTTATCCAGTGACAATTTGACCCACTGCATTTCTTTTCTTTGTGATCTGTTCAGTAAGGAATTCTGATAGAAGAGTCTCTCTGTTCAGCATTCCTGTTAGAACCAAGTTGGACTTGTTCCCTTGGCCCCCAAGGGATACCTTGTAGCATCGTCCTCTTTTGCATAGGCACATTAAAATGGAAAAGTATTGCATATGCAAACAAGTTCTTATCTGACAGAGATGGGAACACACATTTTGTAATGCAGTTGGGCCTTCTAAAACAATGGCATAATGACTTGGCTCAGGCCTCAGAAGAATGGGCATTGCCCATACACCCCTGAATCGTGGGTACCATTTGGGAAACAACCAAATTGCCTATAACATTACCAGGACACAAACCTTTACCAGGGAAGACCCAACCGCTGCCCTGGCGTTGACTGCTCTCAACACCCAGACGACTCAGCCACAACCTGCTTGCAGGGCATGTCTCTCTGCATCTAATGGTGAGGTGAAACTAGAGGATGCTCCACATCATCCTGACTCTGATGAAGGAAACGCACAGAATCCAGAATCTTTTTGTTTTGTTTTGTTTTTAGGCCACACCCATTTGATGCTCAGGGGTTACTCCTGGCTAAGCACTCAGAAATTGCCCCTGGCTTGGGGGGACCATATGGGACACCAGGGGATTGAACCGTGGTCACAATCTTTCCTTGGCTAGCGCTTGCAAGGCAGAGACCTTATCTCTAGCGCCACCTCGCCAGCCCCAGAATCCAGAATCTTTTTCTGTGTTGTTTTGTTTTTGGGTCGCACCCGGCAGCACTCAGGGGTTCCTCCTGGCTCTAGGCTCAGAAATCGCCCCTGGCAGGCTCGGGGGACCCTATGGGATGCTGGGATTCAAACCACCGACCATCCTCCTGCATGCAAGGCAAACACCCTGCTTCCGTGCTATCCCTCTGGCTCCAGAAACCAGAATCTTTAACTATAGGCACCTGACAGCAACAACAGCTAATGTGCGAAAAAATTTCACCAGGACCACAGAGAATGACTCAGGGGTTGGACAACCTAGTATGCCTGGAACCCAGAGTCGGTCTTCTGCCAGAAAACTTCAGGAGTAAGGTCTCCTTGTATTTAAGCCAAGACTTTATTTCTTTTTCCAGTTTTCTCCATATTATGCTGGGCCTATGCAAACAACCATTGCCACTTTCACACCATTATTACTGTATTTTTTAAAAACTCTTATCCTTTAAAAATTAAAAGAAGAGCTTACCAAACTTTTGCTCATACTTTAATGAGTCCATTTGTGATTCAATAATTCTCAAAAATGTACTTGCAGGCCGGAGAGATAGCGTGGAGGTAAGGTGTTTGCCTTGCGTGCAGAAGGACAGTGGTTTGAATCCCGGTATCCCATAGGACCCCCCCCCCCCCCCGAGCCTGCCAAAGGTGATTTCTGAGTGGAGAGCCAGGAGTAGCCCTTGGGTGCTGCTGGGTGTGGTCCCAAAACTGACTATATGTATATATGCACACTTGCTCTTGAACTTTTTCTTCTTTCCCTTTTCTTCCATCTCTTTAGTTTTTCTTTCAGTTTTTTATTTTTTTTAAATGATGTTGCTTTTGGGCCCAGAGCTAGCGCAGCAGCATTTGCCTTGCTAGCAGCCGATCTAGGACCAAAGGTGGTTGGTTCGAATCCCGGTGTCCCATAGGGTCCCCCGTGCCTGCCAGGAGCTATTTCTGAGCAGACAGCCAGGAGTAACCCCTGAGCACCGCCGGGTGTGGCCCCAAAACAAAAACAAACAAACAAACAAAAAATGATGTTGCTTTTGGTCTTCCTAAAACAAGTGTCTTATGATCAGATGTCAACTATGTGATGCATTTTCTTTAAATAAATTTAAAAAAAGAAAGAATGAAGAATGGTGGATGAAGAATGGAGGAGAATTGCCCGGGAGGTTCTTGGAATCCCCCCAAAACGGAGGCTTTGAAGCAAAGACCCGCCTGGCCAGCAGAGGACGTCGGAGGCGCGCGGTGAGCCCGCAAAAGTCAGCCTCAACCTAGAGCATCCCTCCTCCGCTCGGGTCCCTAAGACAGATGCCCCGAACCCCCCAACCTTCAGCCTTCAGCTCTCTCCATCTTTTCCAGGGATGTCGTGCACTGTGGGGGACGAGAGCCACACTCCCCACCCCCAGCCGAATTTGAATCCAGCGCCTCCTCTCTGACCCCCGAGGGCTGCAGTACTCAAGGCCACACCGCTGACATCCCCTGGACAGTGTCTGTGTGCTCGCAGATAGGTCCGACGCCTTCTGGTCCCATCTCCAGCCTTGAGCTCGAGTCCTCGGTTCTGACCCCTGCAGGGGGAGGGGGTGGGCCTGGCTCCTCTCCTCATCCTCTAGGTGGGGAAGGACTGGGCCAGAAAATGGGGCCAAATGCACAAATGCAAGCGCAGCCCTGAGAGACAAGTCTCCCGCCCTGTCAAGGCCTTCCAGGGACACCCCGGCCAGACTCCCTCTCTCAGCGGGAATGAGCCCCAGCCGGCGTGGGCTCCACTAGCCATTCACCACAGGTCTCCTAATGAGCTGGCGGCTGCTGGCAGACACCCGGGCCCCCCCACTGAAGGAAGGTGGTGACTCGGTGGCGGTCTGGAGCACTGGGGCTGGAGCGAGGGGCTCACACTGGGTCCCTCTTGGCTGGGGTCCCTTATCTCTCCCATCCCCCTCTCCAGGTGAGGCAGGGTGGGAGCGCAAACTCACCCCAACAGCGGAATCCTGATCCGTGCAAACCCCAGACTTAGACTTGTGTTCTTTTTCTTTTTGGGGTTTTGGGTCACACCCGGCAGCAACCAACCTCCTGGCTCTATGCTCAGAAATCGTCCCTGGCAGGCACAGGGGACCCTATGGGATGCTGGGATTCAAATCACCATCCTTCTGCATGAAAGGCTTTACCTCCATGCTATCTCTCTGGCCCTTTAACTAAATTAAATTAAGTTATATTTTGGTTTGGGGGCTACACCCAGCAGCGCTCAGGGATTCCTCCTGGCTCTGTGCTCAGAAATTGCTCCTGGCAGGTTCAGGCAACCATATGGAATGGTCCGTCCTGGTTGGCTGTGTGCAAGGCAGATGCCTTACCGCTGTGCTATCTCTCCAGCTCCATCCTTCCTTTTTTTATTTTATTTGTCTTTTGGGTTTTGGGCTACAGCCAGCGGCCCTCAGGCCAGGGAATGCCAGGGATTCAGAACCCCAGTTCGTCCGGGGTCAGCCATGTGCAAGACACTACCCCTGTGCTACCACTCTGGCCCGCTGAGAGGCTGTTGGCACGCCAGAGGCCCCCTTGGCAGAGGGCGGCAAAATGGAATCATTGCTTCTGGGGGGGCCTCTGCTGTGATAATCCAATCAACCAATTCCCCGCTAAGCCTTGCTGGGACAGCCTGGATCCAATTAAACACTCCATCTGGTTGGCCCAGGGCCCTTGGAGCCAACCACTGAAGCAACCAGGTTGCTTGCCTCGACCTCAGAGACAGTCCCCAGCCCAGCTCTTGCCCCTCTTGTCCTGGCTTCCTCGTGCCCCCGTTTCCCTCCCCTCTGCCTGCTGGAGGGTTTGTGCTTCTAACTTCTAACTGAAATATTGAGGGCACGGTGGTCTGACCCAGTAGGACTCAGCCAGGAAGCGGATCCCACAGGCATTCCGCACTCGCGCCAAAGGGCAGGGGAATCCAAAAGCGGCTTGGGAGCCTGAGAAGTGCTGCTGCTGCTGCTGCTGGCAAAGGGTTGGTGCGATGTGAGAGTTTGTTGGTTGACTGTGTGCCAGAATGTTCTAGAACATTTTTTAGTATTATTTTATTATTCTTTTTTTTTGGGGGGGGTTACACCTGGCAGCACTCAGGGGTTACTTCTGGCTCTGTGAACAGAAATCATCCCTGGCTGGCTCAGGGGACCATATGGGATGCCAGGAATCGAACCCAGGTCAGTCACATGTAACACAAGGACCCTGCCCACTGTCCTATCTCTCTGGCCCGTAGCCCTGCGATTTTGGTTGAGGCCCACAATTGTGTTAGGGTTGCGGGGGCTCACACACACATGCTTGCAAGAGGAGGCAACTTCTGAGGACAGACAGACAGACACACTCACCCCCATCCCCCGCTGGTTGTATTACACACACCTGCCGTCTTATTACTGTCAGTACCAGGGCTCAGTCGGCAGGGTGGAAGGACCCCGTTTCGTGCCTGTGGTGACCCCAGGTTCAAACCCGCTTGATCGCAAGGCAGGAGCTCAGAACAGTGCTGGGCCTCGGATTCATGCCCAGGTGGGGGCCTTTCTGTAGCCTCAGGCCCTGATGTGGCACCTCTGGTCCTCTGCCCCAGAGCAAGGCCCATCCCGCTCTGCCTCGTGCAGGAAGCCCACCAGAAGTCCTCCTCTCACGCTCTCCCCGTGGGGTGGCCAGAGCACCCCCTCTTGCCGGAACAGGGCTCCCAGGTCGCTTGGCGTGGCCCCCCGCTCTGTCCCAGGCTGCGCTGGGTCTCTGCCTCCCGGTTTGGGGTGTTCCAGCGCCTCCCCACTGCTCAGGCTTGAGGGCCTCAAAATAGCGGCTGCTTCCGAGACAGGAATAGACATCTGGGGGTGGCCGCCTCAGCTTCCCTCGGGGGCCTGGGGCAGCTTCGCCCCACAGCTGTCAGTCACCCACAGCGAGTGTCACCGCAGCTGGGGCTGGGCTGGTCAGGCCGACCGACCCAACACTGGCTGAGGCCTGATTCTGGCACCTTCTCACGGCGCCCAAGGTCCTGTCGTGGAAGCTGGGGAAACTGAGGCCCAGAGAGCAGAGCAGGGGCTTGAGAACACGGAGAGTCAGGAAGGGCAGTTTTGGGGGCTGTGAATGGCAGGATTGGGGAGCGGGTTGACAGGTAGAGCATGAGCCTGGGAGGTGACTCGCACCCGTGGCCTTGGACTTTGCACCTGGGTGACTCGGGTTGTAGTTTCGTTACCTGTCAGATGGGCACCACAGGCTGAGAGAGAAATAGAACAGCAGGGGGACACTTTGCCTCCCTTGCCGCTGGTTTGATTCCTGGCATCGTCTTATCATCCTCTGAGCCCGGCCAGGAGGGATCTCCGAGCACAGAGCCAGGAGTAAGCCCTGAGCACTGTCGGCGTGGCCCTTCACAACACCCAAAAAAGGTACATAGGGGCCGGAGTGATTTCACAGTGGGGAAGGCGCTTGTCTTACCCACAGAGCTGACCCAGGTTCTATCCTCAGCATCCCAGAGGGTCCCCTGAGCCTGCCAGGAGTAATTGCTGAGCAGAGCCAGGAGTAACGCCTGAGTGCTGCTGGATTTGGCCCAGAGACCAAAATAAAGAGAAAAAGAAGGGGCCGGAGCAATAGCACAGTGGTCGGGCATTGCCTTGCACAAGACTAACCCAGGATGGACATGGGTTTGATCCCCAGCATTTCATATGGTCCCTCCAAATCTGCCAGGAGCCATTTCTGAGCCCAAGGTCAGGAATAAGCCCTGAGCGCTGCTGGGTTGATCCCTCAAAAAAATACAAAACCCAACAAACAAATAAATAAATAAATACCTTTCCATTTAGAAAAAAGAGAGAAAAAGGAAAGATAAGAGAGCCATCTTTGGGTGGGTTATAGTTTATTTTCTGTGTACCCCTGAGAGGTCTTATTTCCACATTTCAGCTGAAACATTGGAGGGGCAAAACCACTTACTCAAAACCTCCCCAGATTAGAGCCTGGTTCCGACTCAGGCCTATCGTAGGAGTCAGAGCCCTTTGCGCCTCCCTAAGAACCCCCCTGGAGTTCTCGGTGCCAGGTCTGAGACCCGATGGGGAAGCCTTCCCTTCCTTCCAGTCTGGGGGTCCCTGTGGGCATGCTCGGCTCTCCCAGAAATGAATTGCCCCGTCAGGGACTCCGAGGGGGCTCAGTGATGGCGAGGAATGAGAGGTGCCTACATGTCCCCCCACGGGCCCCCGTCACTGACTGGCAGGTGGCCCAGCTGGAGTCTGTCCCAGCAGGGAGCCCTGGGGAAACCTCATTCTCCTGGACTAAATCGGGGTGAAGGGAGGAAAGGAGAGGCCACTGCACCTCTCAGAGCTGCTTTAAACCACCTTCCTCAGGGGCTGGAACAAGAGCACAGCCGTAGGGCATTTGATGGACCCAGATTCGATCCCTGGTATCCCATATGGTCCCCCGAGCCTGCCAGGAGCGATTTCTGAGTTCAAAGCAGGAGTAAGCCCTGAGCACCGCCGGGTGGGGCCCCAAAACAAAGCAAACAAACAAAAAACCCAAAATCCAAATGTGATGCTGGGGAGCAAACCTGGGTCAAGTCCCTTCCCCACTGTCCTGTCTCTCTGGCCGGAATCTCACTTATTCCATCCTATTTCCTGAGTTGCCCTCTTTATTTATTTTTATCTTATTATTTATTCCTTATTTTTTATATTGTAAAATATATTATTTATTTTCATATTTAATTTTGGTTTTCAGGCTACACCTGACAGCACGCAAGGGGTTCCTCCTGGCTCTGTGCTCAGAAATTACTCCTGGCAGGCTCAGGTGACCCTGTGGGATGCTGGGGACCAAACCCGGGTCAGCTGTGTGCAAAGCAAATGCCCCCTGCCCCCCCCCCCCACAGCAATGGCAGTGGGCTGATTATGACTCTCAGCCCTCCCGCTGGGGAGACACTTGACCTCCCCGCGCAGTGACAGTTTCTTCACTGGCAAATGGGCCTGATGAGAATAGCACTTACCTCATAAGTGGGGGCAAGGGTGGAATTCGTTAGCGCTTTGGGGGGAGGCTGTTGAGCCTCGACACGCTCAGGGCTTCCTCCTGGCTCTGTGCTCTGGACTCAGGACTCAGGGAGGACTGACCCAGGCCCAGCCGTGGGCGGGCCAAGCGTGTGTGTTACCTGTGGTGCAGGTGCCCTGGCATGTTATTCCTTCACGTGAGGCCCATTGTCAAGGCTTCGGAGCCACTTGCTGGACTACTTCACACTCAGCCCATTTTGGAACTCTCCTCGCACACACACCTGCTCCCCTCCTCGGCTCCCCAGGGCCCCCCATCCAAGGGCCTCAGGACTGGCCCCAGAGGGAGCAGTACCTCTGGCGGGCTCGGGGGACCATATGGGATGCCGGGATTCGAACCACTGTCCTTCTCCATGCAAGGCAAAATGCCTTACCGCTGTGCTATCTCTCTAGCCCTATTTTTTGTTGTTGTTGTGGTGGTGGTGTTTTTTTTTGTTGTTGTTGTTGTTTTTTGGGTTTTGGGTCACACCCTGCAGCGCTAGAGCCAGGAGGATCCCCTGAGCCCTGCTGGGTGTGACCCAAAAAAACCCAAAAAACCCAAGTTGTCCACCCTTACTTTCAGCAGCGTAGAGACGAAATGCTTTATATTCCAGTTACTAGCTAGGACAACTCGAGACTCTGTGTGTGTGTGTGTGTGTGTGTGTGTGTGTGTGTGTGCGTGAGAGAGAGAGAGAGAGAGAGAGAGAATGTGTGTTGGGAGGGGTGGCTTGGACACAGCCCCAACCTTGAAAGACCCCCCGGCAGGCAGACCACCCACTGTGGCTCTGGGCACAGGGAGGTCACCTCCCAGAGGGCGTCCGTCCCCCTGGCAGAGGCCCCGGGCCCTCACCTTCTCTGGGCCCTTTGCAGGCCAGGCCTGGGCTTGCACCCAGGGCTTCCGTGCCAGGCCAGCTGGGAGCCCACGGGCCAGCTTCTCCGACCGCCCCTGCCTCCATCCTTCCCCAGTCAGTCTCTCTCCTGGCAGAAGCCCGAGTTGAGCTATTTTGGAACCTTGGTTGCCGGACCCCCCTTCCCCGCCGCCCTGATCCCGCTCGGGCTGCCAACGCGGCTGCTTCCCGCAGGCATCAAGAGCTTGGCACCAGCCCGGCTCTGCCCGCTGCTCACTCTCTGCCCCCTGCAGCCTCACACACACACCTGCTCCCCTCCACGCCCTTCCTCGGCTCCCCAGGGCCCCCGTCCTCAGGCCTCAGGCCTGGCCCCAGAGGGAGCAGCACCCCTTGGGCGATTTCAGGGTTTTTCCGGCTGGGAGCAAACCCTCACACCCCACGAGACACCCATGTTTTTGGCTAATGTCCTCACTCCCCGTGCCCAGTGGCATCGCCTCCCTGGCATTCCCCCCAGGCCTGGTGGCGGTGGGGGGTTCTACAGCTCCCCCAAAGAGCCTCAGGCTCTGTCTGTTTGCCACCGGTGGAGAGAGAGACTCCGAGGGGGCGTGGGCAGCCGGTGCCACCTGCTATGCCACCGTGAGTGGGGCCGACGCTGACGTCACGCCGGCCGTGGGCTCGGGAGCCGAGCTGCCTGTTCTGCTCCGGCTCTGCAGAAGCGACGCCCAGTCCAGTCCTGTCCTGTCCTGTCCTGTCCTGTCGCCGGCTGGGGTGCTGCCTGCTGCTGCCTGCCTGTCTCCCCGGCTGACCAGGGCCCAGGGAGGCGGCTCTGAGGCCCATGTCCTGGCGAAGCCTGGTGCTTGCAGGGAAGGGAGCACAGAGGTCCTCCCATTTCCTCGCTCGTGGGTTCCTTCCTTCCTTTCTTCATTTGTTCTTTCGTCCCTCAGTTCTTTTATTCATTCGTTCATTCGTTCTTTCATTCATTCATTCATTCATTCATTCTTCTTTCATCCCTCAGTTCTTTCATTTGTTCTTTCATTCATTCGTTCCTCCCTTTGCTTTTTCATTTATTCATTCGTTACTCGTTCCTTCATTCATTTGTTCATTCATTTATTAGTTTATCTGTTCATTCATTCATTCTTTCATACACTCATTCATTCTTTTATCCATTCATTTGTTCACTCATTTATTTATTCATTCTTTTATTCATTTGTTCATTTATTTATCCATTCTTTCATTTATTCTTTCACTCGTTCATTTGTTCTTTTGTTCATTCCTTCACTCATTATATCATCCATTCATTTGTTCAATCATCATAAGGGCTGTAACCCTACACATTTATTCATTCTTTTTTTATTCATTCACTGATTCATTCACTCATTCATTCATTTCATTCATTTGTGCATTCATTCATTTGCTCATTCATTCATTCATTCATTCATGCCTCTAGAGGACCCCTGGTCTGCAAAGCAAACTTGCAAGCAGTTTATGCAGCCTCCCCATCAGTCTCTTCATGCATGCCTGGTTGTGGTCCCTGAGGAGCGTGACCCCTCTCAGGTTTTAGGGCTCACACTCTTTGCCACACAGCTTCCACGACCTGCACTGCTTTGCGTGTGGTGCGAGCTTTGAGCTCACTGGGTTGCCTCTGTTTTGGGGGGAGGGTTTGGTTTGAGTTTTGGCCTCTGACCCATACCCAGTGGTGCTCGAGGATTACAGCTGGCTCCATGCTCGGAATTATTCCTGATGGCTTTCAAGGATCGTTTGCCTTATGTGGGGTGCTGGGGATTGAACCTGGGCCGAGCGTGTGCGAAGCAAAATCTCCATATGTACGATATGGTTCTTTCTCAACCCTACATGACAGTTTCTAGCAAAAAGATAGTTCAAATCACTCCTGGAAGGCTCGGGGGACCCTATGGGATGCCGGGAATCGAACCCAGGTTAGTTGCACTTAAGACAAACATCCTACCTGGCCCCCACATACCCCTCTCTTCTCTGCTTTTGGCCTGGCTCAGTGCTGGCGTGTGTGAGTTGGTGGGTCCTGGGAGTTGAGCACGGGGTGCCTGCAGACAACACTATACAATACAACAATACAATACAATGCAATTTAATACACTATAACACATCAATGC
This sequence comes from Suncus etruscus, assembly GCF_024139225.1. Classification (NCBI taxonomy): domain Eukaryota; kingdom Metazoa; phylum Chordata; class Mammalia; order Eulipotyphla; family Soricidae; genus Suncus; species Suncus etruscus. The sequence continues at coordinate 920,485 of NC_064849.1, read as the reverse complement.
ATATGATCTAGCCCTTATTTTCCCTGTTTTATCACACCCTGGCATGTGGGGGGACCATGCCGTGCTCCCCCAGATCAAAGCTGAAGCCGGGGTTGTTGCAGGTGAGGATGGGCTCCAGTCTCTGGGCCTGCACCCCCATTTTCTTCACCTAATCATCCATCGTTGGACACATGAGTTGCTCCCCTCCCTCGGCTCCTTCGACTGGCTCTGGAGCGAACTTGGGGCTACAGACATCTTTTCAAATCGATCTCTGGAGAAGTGGAGACATATGGCTCTTCTATTTTGAGTGTTTTGAGGAATCACTCTGCTTTTTCACATTTTTTTCACATTGGCTGTACCAATTTGCATTCCCTCAAATGAAGTATGAGAGTGCTTTGTTTGTTTGTTTGTTTGTTTGTTTGGACCACGCTCAGCAATGCTCAGGGTTGACTCCTGACTCTGCACTGAGAAATCGCTCCTGGTGGTGCCCAGGGATCATATGGGATGTCGGGGATCAAAGCTGGGTTGGCCCTGTGCTAGATAAGTACCTTACCTGATATACTGTCCCTCCAGCAAGGGTTTTTTTTTTCTTCCTTTCACATCCTCACCCACACTTAATAGTATTTTTTTGGGGGAGCGGTCACATCCGGCAGTGCTCAGGGGTTATTCCTGTGGCTCTGCTCTCAGAAGTTGCTCCTGGCAGGCTTGGGGACCATATGGGGTGCCGGGGATCGAACGTGTGCCAGGTATGGGGTGCCGGGGATCGAACATGTGCCAGGCGAACGCCCTACCCGCTCTTCCAGCGCTCTGGCCCCACCCCAGGCACACTCCTAACCACTGTGCTATGCATCGCGTCACGAATCTTCCCACTGGCCTAGGCCGTCTCTTTGCAAGTCAGGTGTCAGGCATGGAGAGTGGAGAGAAGAAGGCAACTGGCAACACTGGCAGGGTCTGACTTGGAGTGATCTCCCCCGGGGTGAATAGCAACTGTCAATCAGACACATACGGCGTATGGGACCATGTATCTCTACATGTGTGCAGATACATGGACATAGATGGATACATGGACATATATCTACACGGACATATGTCTCCATGCGTCACACTCTAATGAGTCAGACTTCCTACGGAGCTTGGATTTGAATTTGAACCCAGGTCCCTACTCTGCATGACCGCCTTTATTTTATTTTATTTTATTTATTTATATGTTTTTGTTGGGGGGGGGCATACCCAGCAGTGCTCAGGGGTTACTCCTGGCTCTGCACTCAGAAATTACTCCTGACAGGCTCGGGGGATGCCGGGATCAAACCCTGGTTCATCCCAGGTCGGCCGTGTGCAAGGTAAGCGTCCTACTGCTGTGCTCTCTCTCTCTGGCCCCTCCTTGACTGCCTTTACCTTTCTCTTGCTAGGTCCACCGTAGGGGACATACATACACACCTCACCCCTGCACTGAGGCGAAACCCGTCACCAGTGGCCACCCCTGCTAGGCTCCATTCCGGCTTCTCTCCCTTCGCTTCTTCCGTCTTTCTCCTGGAACAAGACAGGGGTAGGTGGGACAGATAGGCACAGCTTGCGGAGGGGGAGACCCCAAGATCTGGGAAAGGGTCTCTCCCTGCAGGGTTCTGCCGACTTCACCCAGGTCGGGGTTGGCGGAGGTGTGTGGGGGGGGGGACGGGCAGCACCCCACCCCCCTGGAAACACCCTCTCCCCCCAGCGCCCCTCTGGCTGCGCTGGAACTCGTGGGGAAAGGGTGCGGGATTTCGGCTAAATATAAACCAAGGCTGTTCCACTTTCCAAATAGAACAAAGGAGCAGGGTGTTAAGTTGATTTTTATAAATAAAGAGAGAGGGAGTGAGAGAATATTTTTTCAAGATGTTTAATGAAAAATCGCCTGTGAGAGGAAGGAAAATCACTGAGAGGGAGAGGACGGCGGCAGCCAGTCATGAGCGAGCCTGCCTGGGGTCCCTGGCCTTCTCCGGGGAGCAGGGGCACAGGGTTGTGGATGCAGAGAGTGCGGGTCCATTGTGGGGGAGGTGGGAGTGTTAGGGTTCGAGTTGATACCAGCCGCTGAGAGTCCAAGGCCACCTCCGTAACGCAAGGTGCAAAGGGGAGTTTATTCGGTTAACCGAGGTCCGAGCCTCATCCCACTAGGGGAGTCTTGGCAAGGATCCCGAATCCAACCTTCGAGCAGTTTATCTAGAAACCACAAGCAGTAACAGGACAACCGTTTCATCGTAGAGATGTCTTCATTGATCACTGGTTTTTCTGGCTCAACTTTGGTTGTCGAGGGAGACTCTGATCCGAACCCTGGCTGCCAGGGAGCCTTTTCAGACAGAACGTTCCAAGTCACTAAACCCTTGTTCGGTTTTATATCTGAGTTGACTCTGTCTCTGCCTTCAGCCAGGAATGGAAAAGTAACTTTACTAGGGTTTGGGCTCGTCTTACTCTAGAGTTCCTTATCGTGGACGTAGGGGGGAATCTTGGTCCTTACAGAAGGAAGAGCACTGCCTTTGGGACACCCACTGGGCCTCGGGGTGCTGGACTGACGCCCCATCTGTCCTGGGCAGACTAGCTCCAGCCCTTTGGTACTTGGTACTCCAGACTTTGCTCTCTGCCCCTTCGCCCCCAGCCCCGCTAGCCCCTGGCTCCCTCGTGGGCTCCTCGCAGCCTCCGTGTCTGCCCTTCAGCCAGGCCAGCCTCCCAGGCCCAATTACCCCGACCCACTGTGCCCAAGACGGAGCTTCTTCCTGTCCAGGGGCCCCTAAGTAGTATGACAGTCAGGCACTTGCCTGGCAGGTGGCTGAAGTGGCTTTGATTCCCGGAACCTCGTAGGGTCCCTGAGCACAAAGCCAGGAGTAAGTTCAGAGCATTGCTGGGCATGGTCTGACCAATCAACCCTCCTCCAAATAAGTAAACAGGGGCCAGAGGATTAGCACAGCCATAGGACGTTTGCCTTGCAAGCAGCCAACCCAGGACAGACAAGGGTTCGGTTCACGGCATCCCATAGGGACCCCCAAACCTGCCAGGAGCAATTTCTGAGTGCAGAACCAGAAGAACCCCTGAGTGCCACTGGGTGTGGCCCAAAGAACAAAAACAAAAACCAGAAAAAGAGAGAGTGAGAGAGATGACCAGGGTTTACTCCTGGCTCTGCACTCAAGGGTCACCCCTGGAAAGGCTTGGGGGATCATTTGGAGTGCCAGAGATCCAATCTGGGTTGGCTGCATGCAGAGCAAACTTCCTACCCCTAACGCTCTAGACTCTCCTTTTTCTTTTCTTTTCTTTTCTTTTCTTTTCTTTTCTTTTCTTTTCTTTTCTTTTCTTTTCTTTTCTTGGGGGTGTTTTTGGGTTTTTGGGCCACACCCGGTAACGCTCAGGGGTTACTCCTGGCTATGTGCTCAGAAGTTGCTCCTGGCTTGGGGGACCATATAGGACACCGGGGGATCGAACCTCGGTCCGTCCAAGGCTAGCGCAGGCAAGGCAGGCACCTTACCTTTAGCGCCACCGCCCGGCCCCTCCTTTTTCTTTTCTTTCTATCTTTTTCTTTTATGTTTTTCTGCCGTTCAGGGCTTACTTCTGGCTTTGTCCTCAGGAATAACCCCTCGCAGTGCTTGGGAGACAGAATAATAGGATGCTTTGCCCATTCACTGTCCTCTCTCTAAAGATCTGTGTTTATGTATAATTATGTGTATATATATGTAGGTATGTGTTGGCTGCATGAAATCTCTGGGGTTTCACTGACACACCGTGTGACCTTGGCCAGCTAACCTCGCCTTTCCGGGTCTCGGTGTCCAGGATTCAGTGGATCACAGTTCAAATGGCCCCTGACCTTATGGCTTCATCCTGGCTCCTGAGCTTTTTCCTTATCTTTTGGCTTTTGGGGCCACACCTGGCAGTGTTCAGGCCAGCACACCTGTATCAGGGCCAGGGCTTGGAGCAGAGCTCTGCAGAAAGAAAGAGCCTTTTGTGAGCAGAGATAGGGCACCCCAGCCAAATGTCAATACAGGTTCTTTTTTCTTCTTTAAACAATGTCTTTTTGTTTTTTGGAGTTTTTTTTGGCGGGAGAAGGACCACACCTGGCGACGTTCAGGGCTTATTCCTTGCTCTGTGCTCCAGGATCACTCCTGGCAGTGCTCAGGGGACCTTCTCATAGTTCCAGAGATTAAACCTGAGTTGGCCATGTACAAGGCAAGCACCTTTCTTACCTGCTGTACTCTCTCTCTCTCTCTCTGGCCCCCCGAGTCATATTTGGAGGGAGTAGGCTGGATTTCACTCACATTTACTTTTTTTGGGGGGATCGCACAGTGAGAGGGCATTTACCTTGCACCCGGCCACACTGAGATGGACCCAGGTTCGATTCCCAGCCTCCTACATGGTCCCCCAGCCTTCCAGGAGCAATTTCTGAGTGCAGAGCCAGGAGGAACCGCTGAACACTGCCGGGTCTGGTCCTCCCTACTTTTTTTTTGAATCTCACACCTGCCATACTAATATTTTTGTTTTTGTTGTTTTAGTTTTCCAAAGAAGAAAGTAAACGAATTTGGAATGTGTGTTTCCTTTGAGGGTGACGTTGCTAACAGATGCTGCTGCCGCCCATCCTATATGTGGCCTGTAAATGGGGTTTCCTTCATCTCTCTTCTCCACTCCGCTTCTCCAGAAGCGACCCAGCCTCCTGAGAGCATGGGGAATGGGGAATGGGCAGGATCTGGATGGGGGGAAAACCTAGATTGGTCTTATGGACTCAGAGGAGGCCTGCAGAGGGCTTAGTGGTGAAGAGTGCCTGCCTCGGGGCCGGAGCCACAGCACAGTAGCAGGGCATTTGCCTTGCACATGGATGACCTGGAAAGAACCCAGTTCAATTCCTGGCATCCCATATGGTTCCCCGAAACTGCCAGGAGTGTTTTTTGAGTGTAGAGCTAGGAGTAACTCCTGAGGATGGCTGAGTGTGACCCCCAAAACAGATAATAGATTGATAGATAGATAGATAGATAGAGAGAGAGAGAGAGAGAGAGAGACAGACAGTGTTGCAAGTCAGCCCGATAGATAGATGACAGATAGATAGAGAGATAGATAGAGAGATGATAGAGAGATAGAGAGATAGATAGATAGATAGATGACAGATAGATAGATAGATAGATGATAGAGAGATAGATAGATAGATAGATAGATAGATAGATAGATAGATAGATAGATAGATAGATAGATAGATAGATAGATGATAGACCATATGGGATGCCGGGATTGAACCTGAATTGGCCGCATGCAAGGCAAAGGCCCTCCCCACTGCTCCATCCCAAGGGAGCACCTTCATTGAGGGAAGCGAGCCCACCTTCTCCAGAGTCAGCATTTTGGCCTCCTCTGCACCGCGTGGCGCCCACCCCGTGGAATCCGTGGGCCAGACCCGCAGGCTGCAGCTTTTCGCTCTTTATCTTCGCGAACATGAATTTTGATGGCATGTAAAAGCCTGTTCTCGGAATTATATTTAGCTCATACAAACCCTACCGCACAATTATGTTGTAAAGAGGCGCTGGGTCTCATCTTGAAGTTGCTATTCTGGCCCTGGGAAAGGTGAGTGTCGGAAATAGCTGCAGAGTAGCGCAATATTGCATTATTAACGGATCTGCTGCCATCGGAAGCGTGTTCGGACCCTGGGACGGGCTCCAGAGGATGCCTGGGGCGCGAGCCTCTGGTGGGAACATTTGCCTCGGACCTGTGAGGCAGTCATAGGGCAGTTCATCAGAGGTCTGTTGATAGGGTTTTATTTTTTTACAATTCATCTTATTTAAAGAAAATGCATCACATAGTTGACATAACAGATCATGATACATTTGTTTCAAGAGGAGGGGAAGCAAAGTTTTTTTAAAGAAATAGAAATGGGCCAGAGAGATAGCACAGTGATAGGGTGTTTGCAGCCAGCCCTGGACAGACCCGGGGTCGATTCCCAGCATCCCATATGGTTCCCCCGAGCTTGCCAGGAGTGATTTCTGAGCACAAAGCCAGGAGTAACTGCTGAGCGCCACCACGTGTGGCCCCAAAACAAAAAGAGACCAAAAGCATATGTTGTAAATGGGATCAAACTGGAGTCGGTTGCATGCGAAGAAGTTAGTCCCAGGACCATTTCTTGGGCCCGGATGCTGTATTTGTTTGTTGCTTTTTTGGGGAGGGGCCACATCTGGCTGTGCTCAGGGCTCACACTTGGCAGGTTCAGGGACCTTAGGGGTGTGTGTGTGTGTGTGTGTGTGCCAGAGATTGAACTCAGGTCAGCCGTGCGCAGGCCAAGTGCCCTCACAACCGAACCATCTCTCCGGCCGGGATGCTGTGTTTTGAAGACCAGGTGACCAAAGCACTTGTTCAGCACTCCGAGTTATGGAAATGACCTGCTGGGTTTCCTGGCTTCCTCACACGCTGGTTTTTACCTGATTCGGGTGAAATGCCACATCCTGGTCTCCTGGCTGGCAAGTACTGTTTACATTCCTTGGCATGTCTCTCTCTCTCTTTCCCTCTCTCTCTCTATCCACCCCCCCCCATCCTCTTGCCTCTCTCCTATACCCTACTCTCTCCTTCTTCTCCTCCTCCTCTCTCTCATCTTCCCTTCTCCTCTCCCCTGTCACCTCTCCTATCTCTCACTGCCTGGGGCTGAACGTCACTTCTCAGACCAGGGGACCAGAACCGGATTCACCAGTGCAAACCAGGATGCCGCCCTCACTCTTAGGACCAAGAAGGCAGCTGTAGCCCCACATTCCCCGAACCCGGGCACTCGTGCCCCCCTTTCTAGAGAGGTCCCCCCTGAAAGAGGAGGGATGGGCCTCTCACGGGGACGCGACTCCGACAAGCAAATCAATTCGTTTCGTTCCATTTGCTTCCTCTGGAAAAACAGCAACCCTCGAGCTAAGTTACATAATCTGATCTTCATGCCCGGCTGATTCGTTCCATCCTCCTGAGGAATTGGCAGATGGTGCCACGCAGAGGGGCCGTGTGCACGCCTCGCACACCTCCCAACTCCCGGTGTCGGTGTCTCCGTTTCGAGATGGGGAGTCCCCTCACCGGCATTTCTTTCCCCGGCTCAGTTGCCTTTTTGGATTTTTCTCAGGCACCACTGGTGTTTTGCCTTGGGTGTGTGTGGAAATGCTGACAGCAGGTTGAGACGTGGCCGAATCCAGGCCCTGCGGAGGAGTTGAGGCAGGTAGGACACTCCCCTGGCCTGGAGTTCACTCCTGGCACCACCAGTGACTGGTCTGCTGAGCCCTCTAGGAGTGGCACCAAAACAAGAAAAGAAAAGAAAAAGAAAGGGCTGGAGCAATAGCACAGCGGTAGGGTGTTTGCCTTGTACGTGGAGGACCCAGAGTAGACCCGGGTTTGATCCCCGGCACCCTATATTGTCCCCAAGCCTGCCAGGAAGGATTTCTGAGCGCAGAGCCAGGAGGAACCCCTGAGTGCCACCAGGTGTGACCCAAAAACCAAAACAAACAAATAAATAAAAGAAAAAGGGTCAAATCCAGAGAACTTTCCTAGACTTTTCCAGGAATGACTGAGCATTCTGCCTGCCTTCTGATTGTGGGAGAGCTGAGTGGGGAGAGCTGAGGGCTGCCTGAGAACTTTCCTGACTTTTGCTCCCCTGCAGGTGTGGGCAGGGCAGGTGCCCGGAAGTCAGAGGAAAATGACCTCAGGGCTCTGTCAGGTGAGTCCCCAGAAGCCCTGGCAGGCCAAGAAGCCACCGCGGACCCCATCGAAGGACCCAGGAGCCACTCTCTCTCTTCTCTCAGACATGCTCTCTCGGAGGTGTCCTACTAGTGCCAAGGCCCTGAAACGGGGCATCCCTCAAATCCTGGAAGTGGCCACTGGATACCTGACGTTGTCCAGGGTTGGTCCCCACCACAGTGCTGGGGGTCACTTCTGGCAGTGCTGAGGGGGACACCGTGCAATGCCAGGGATCGAGTCCACCAGGCCCCCCCCAGGCAGAGCACTTGAGCTGAGTCCTCGGAGCCATCTCAGAGCCTTCCTTCCCTTCGCAACCGCTTTATTTTAGGGGTTGCCCACATCCAGCTGGGAAGTAAGGTTCCTTTCTAGAGTCCTCTGGCCTCTCTCCTATTCCCTAAGTAAGACCCCTTGCTTCACTTTTGTGTCAAAAACACAAAAACAGGGGCCGAAGCAATGGCACAGCGGTAGGATTGTTTGCCTTTCACGCAGTCGACCTAGGGCAAACCTAGGACAAACAAATTTCTGAGCGTAGAGCCCTGAGCACCACCCAATATGGCCCCCAAAAACAAAAACAAAAAACCCACAAAAATAAAAATAAGACTGGGGGGCCAGAGTGATAGCATAGTGAGTAGGGCATATGCCTTGCACGCAGCCGACCTGGGTTCGATCCCCGGCATCCCATAGGATCCCCTGAGCACTGCTAGGAGTGATTTCTGATCACAGAGCCACAAGTAACCCCTGAGGGCCACCAGGCAGGGCCCAAAAACCCAAAAAAGAAAAATAAAATGAAAAATTAAAGGCTATTGGAGCCGGAGCGGTAGGGCACAGCGGTGGGGCATTTGACTTGCATGTATCCGACCCGAAACGAACCCAGGTTTGATTCCCAGCATCCCAGGAGCGATTTCTGAGCTCAGAGCCAGGAATGACCCCTGAGCACTGCCGGGTGTGGCCCAAAGACCCAAAACATAAAAATAAAAAAATCAAAGGGTCAGATTTCGGTCGTTTAGTGAACTCTGCAGGCAGTCACGACAGTGACATCTTGCTCTGCCCCACGCGCTCCGTTGCCACCAACAGAACCAGGAGGTCTGCTTGCGAGAGGGCCAGGCACAGGTCCAAGTGCCACCCACACACGGAGTCGCCCAGCCTACTCTGCTCTGGAGTCGCCCAGCTCACTCTGCTCTGCGGGGCGACTGGAGGTTTGCAGGGAACCTCGAGGCAGTGAAAACCAGAATCCCCCGGCCTGTGGCCCGCTGTGCCTGGTCCTCTCAGTCACGTCTACCTCAGGCCTGAGGTTTGCTCCTGGCGCAGGCCCCGGGCACTCGACAGAAAGGACAGACGGGCATGAGGAGCGAATCCAGTCACAACCCCTCGGACTGCTGTCTCCTCCCTGAGGCCACGCAGAAGGGACTCTGTTCTGTAAACACAGGTTTTGGTAGGAGATAGACATGGGCCTGTTAGGCATGCAAGCAGCCCTGTACCAGGCAATCCCACCCCACCTGGCCACCCCCGCCCAGGCTCCATTGGGAGAGACCCACCCCGAGTCCGGACCAGGAATAGCCCCCAAATGTGACCAGTTAAACACCCTTCCAAAAAACCCAGATGGAGCCAGAGAGATAGCACAGTGGTAGGGTGTTTGCCTTGCAAGTGGCCGACCCAGGACCACCGTGGTTCAAATCCCGGCATCCCATAGGGTCCCCCTAGCCTGCCAGGAGCCATTTCTGAGCACAGAGCCAGGAGAAATCGCCGAGTGCTGCTGAGTGTGGCCTAAAAACCAACCTATTAATCAATAAAGTTAAAAAAAAAAAAAACAGATACAAAGGAACCAGGGAGGATCTTTTTTTGGGTAAAACAAGGTATAACCTAACAGGGGCCACTCCTGGCAATACTCAGCCAACCAGGCCTAGTGGATTCACACAAAAATCCAAGGGTGCAGAGGTGACTTAGGACCCTGTGGGCCAGGGAAGACCAGACCCACGCTCCGGGACACATGGTGGGGACACAGGCTAGGTGGCTGTCTCCCTGGCGTGACCTTCTCTGGCCTTCCTCCTCCACCCGGAGTGGGTCACTAAGACTGTTCCGGTCGGTTCTAGCCCAGAGCCAGGTCCCGGCATCTCTACTGTCATGGAACGAACGTCCGGAGCCTCAGAGCCAGCGATCAAGGAGGCCACCGTGTCTGGAGTGTCATCCGAACATGGATTGCATTTCAGCTAGTGGAAACGGCATGGATGTAATGGGGACTTGGGGTGCGTCGTACACGGATCGGATGCATGCGTCGTACACGGATCGGATGCACCGACGCCGCGGGGTGTGGTGTCGGGATCAGAGAAGTAAGGTGGGGACTGTCCGGCGCTTGCCCCTGCAGCTTGGGATCTCGGGCTGAGCGCCACTTGGGGGGTAGGAAGAGAAAAGAAAGAAGTGGGCTGGAGCAATAGCACAGCCAGAGGGCACACTCACTTGCCTTGGTTCCCAGCACCTCACAGGGCCGCCTGAACACTGCTGAAAGGGGTTCCCAGTGCAGTTAGAGGAAACTCCTGAGCATTGCTGGTGTAGGCCCACAACAAAAAAGATGAAAAGGGGGGCCGGAGAGATAGCATGGAGGTAAGGCGTTTGCCTTTCATGCAGAAGGTCATCGGTTCGAATCCCGGCGTCCCATATGGTCCCCCATGCCTGCCAGGAGCAATTTCTGAGCATGGAGCCAGGAGTAACCCCTGAGCACTGCCGGGTGTGACCCAAAAGCCACAAAAAAAAAAAAAAAAAAAAGATGAAAAGGACGGAGAAAAGAGAATGATGGTGGCAATATGTTCTCCTGGTGGAGAGCAGGTGTGCGGGCTTTTGCCTGGTTGGGTTGTGTAGTATATGAAAAAGTTTCCATAAGATTATTCTTGAAATTGTTGCCTGTGAAAGTATTTCCTTAGGATTGTTCTGTGACTATTGCCTCACCTAGCCCTTCAAGGTGGGGGCGCTGTGGAGTTGGCAATAAATAGCTTGATGGACAGGGGAGAGGGTCCTTTGGCGAAAGCTGTTTGCAGTCTGCAAGAGGATTCTCTCGCTCTCTCTCTTTGCCCAATCTTTTACGCCCTATCCTTCTTGTCTGTGTGGATTATTGCTTGCTGCGGATAAATAGTACCAAGGTCTCCCCCCGAAAGGGGACAAGGGGATGGGAAGTAATTTCTCGTTCTGGGGACTGTTCTTGGATTCACAAACACCTAACAAAGGATTTGACAGCACAGATACTACAGGTTGGATTTGGGGGCCAGAACTTACTCCTGCCTTCATGAACCCAGGTCAGCCACGTGCAAGGCAAGGCCTTCCCCATCGCACTAACACTGCAACCCCATGTGCTGGGTTTTGTTTTGGTTAGCTTTTAATTTTATTTTGTTTTCTTTATTTTGGTTTTTGGGCCACACCCACAAAGCTCAGGGAGTTACTCCTCATTCTGCACTCAGAAGTCACTCCTGGCAAGCTCAAGGGACCCTAAGGGATTACGGGATGTTGGGGATCAAACCCAGCAAACACCCTACTTCGGTGCTATCACTCCAGCTCTGGTTTGTTTGTTTGTTTGTTTGCTTGTTTTTGTGTTTGTTTTGAATTTTTGGGGGGGGTTTGGGTCACACCCGGCATCGCTCAGGGGTTTCTCCTAGCTCTAGGCTCAGAAATCGCTCCTGACAGGCTGGGAGGACCATTTGGAATGCCGGGATTCAAACCACCGTCCTTCTGCTTGCAAGGCAAATGCCCTACCTCTATGCTATCTCTCAGGCCCAATTCTTTTAAAATAGGGATGTGCGTGTGTGTGTGTGTGTGTGTGTGTGTGTGTTTGGGGACCACAACTAGCAGTGCTCAGGGGTTACTCCTGGCTCTGCATTCACAAATTACTCCTGATAGAGCTTGGGGGACCATATGGGATGCTGGGGATTGAACTCAAACTGGCCACATGCAACACAAGCATCTTACCACTGTACTCTCTCTCCGATCCCCCCAAAATAATATTTTTAATCTTTTTTTTTGGGGGGGGGCACACCCGGCGGTGCTCAGAGGTTACTCCTGGCTGTCTGCTCAGAAATAGCTCCTGGCAGGCACGGGGGAACATATGGGACACCGGGATTCGAACCAACCACCTTTGGTCCTGGATCGGCTGCTTGCAAGGCAGATGCCGCTGTGCTATCTCTCCGGGCCCAATATTTTTAATCTTAACATTGGAAGCTCATGGGCAGCTCCACCGATTTACAACTAATCTCAGTAGAGGTGCAGCTAAGCTGCTAAAATTCACAGCTAATCTCTGCAGAAATGCTAACGGACAAAAATCCCAGGTACACTGGTATTAAGGCTAAAAACTCAGAGGGAAGCAGTTTCCCTTCACCACACCCCCTACTTCTTTCTTTGTTTTTTTTTTCTTGGGGGGCCACATCCAGTGGCACTCAGAGTTTACTCCTGGCTCTGTGCTCAGAAATTGCTGGGGGGTGGGGGGCGAAAGGGACCAAATGGGATGCCGGGAATCCAACCTGGGTCCATCCCAGGTTGGCCACGTGCAAGGGAAACGCCCTACTGCCGAGCTCTCACTCAGGCCGCTCCACCCCCTATTTCTGAAAGCTTCAGCAGCCACATCCATATCCCATCCCCACAAGCGTATCAACTCACCGGCCCAGTTCTACAGATCCTGGGGGTCCACATACGCCCTCCATAGGACACCCCCAAATTCCTCGATCCCGACAGCCTAGAAGGAGCACAGCAACTTAGATGGGAAAGCAGCAGAGAAGCCAACTCGGTAGCAAAAACAATAACACAGATGGTTCGACAGCAACTTAAATTCTCAGACAGTAACTTACTGATGCCATTGTAAGCTGTAACAGTTTCCACAAAATTTCTTTTGCAGGCCTGGAGAGATAGCACAGCGGCGTTTGCCTTGCAAGCAGCCGATCCAGGACCAAAGGTGGTTGGTTCAAATCCCGGTGTCCCATAGGGTCCCCCGTGCCTGCCAGGAGCTATTTCTGAGCAGACAGTCAGGAGTGACCCCTGAGCAACGCCAGGTGTGGGCCAAAAACCAAAAAAAAAAAAAAATTATTTTGCAAAGTATTGTCGATAACTCCATTAGCCATTTAGTTGTAACACGTAAAGCAATGTAATGTATCATGGCAGGCCCTGGGACCCTAAGGGATGCCGGGGATTGAACCCGAGTCCATCTTGGGTCAGCTGCGTGCAAGGCAAACGCCCTACTGCTGCGCTACCACTCCAGTCCCAAAATAAAGTAATTAAAACTAAATCTTAACATTGGGCTGGAAATGGAGCTCAGTCATAAAACACAGTCTGGGATGCGTGAGGCCTTTGGTCCAACTCCTTTCACACACACACACACACAAATGATAAAGAAATAAATAAGGGGGGGCTGGAGCGATAGCACAGTAGGAAGGACATTTGTCTTGCAAGTGGCTGACCCGGGTTTGATTCCTGGCATCCCAAGCCAGGAGTAATTTCTGAGCACAGAGCCAGGAGTAACCCTTGAGTGCCACCGGGTTTGGCCCCAAAACAAAACAAAACAAAACAAACAAATGAAAAGAAATAAATAAGGGGGCTGGAGCAATAGCACAGTGGTAAGGCATCTGCCTTGCATGCTGCTGATCTGGGATGGATCTGGGTCCAATCCCTGGCATTCCATATGGTCCTCTGAGCCTGCCAGGAGCGATTTCTGAGTGCAGAGCCAGGAGTAACCCCTGATCACAACCAGGTGTGGCCCCAAAACCGTGTATGTGTGTATATATATAATAAATACATAAGGACCAGAGAGAAAAGTCCCAAGGCTTTGCATGCTGGTGGCAAAGGTTTTGGACCCCCTGGCACCATGGACCCTGCAGAGAAGGAGCTGGGAGTCGCCCCTGAGCAGTACCAGAGATAACTCCTGAGCCAAGAATAAATCCACAAACAGGCCCACAAAAACAAAATCTTCTAATCGTCTTAAGCGATGAACATTCGAATCCCACGCAGATTTCTGAGTCCCTTCCTCAGCCAGCCCTCTGCACGCCTCCTCTCCCCCAACCAAAATTCTCCTCCAATCCTTCCGGGCCCCCCAATCACCGCCAAGGATTTAAAGCCGTAAGAACATTGTGTAATCCCAGCTTTCGAGACCTCGCAGAGATGTTTGTCATCAGCAGACCCGGGGAAGATTAGAGAAGGATTTGCTCCTGACAACGATGAACCGGAAGCCAGACAAAAGGCGGCAGGAGAAAGAGTTCAGGCAATGTCGTACCGTCCAGGCCTGGATGAGGAAAGAACCAGCGGTTTTTTGTTTGTGGGTTGTTTTTTTTTCTTGGAGCATTTGCTACAGGGGACATGCCATTCTCAGACAAAGATATGTCTATCCCAGTGGGAGAGCATTTGCCTGGCATGCTGGGTTCAAATCGGTCCAGCTCTCCTAGGGATATACCCTAGGTCTAGGAAGACAAAAACACAACACAAAAAGGCCTTCTGCGCACCTATATTCATTGCAGCGCTACTTACAATAGTCAGACTCTGGAAACAACCCAGATGCCCGACCACAGATGAGTGGCGAAAGAAACTGTGGTGCATTTACACAATGGAATACTACGCAGCTATCAGGGAAAATAGTCGTGAAATTTTCCTATACACGGATGGACATGGAATCTGTTATGCTGAGTGAAATGAGTCAGAGGCAGAGAGATAGGCACAGGATAGTCTCACTCATCCATGGGTTTTAAGAAAAATAAAAGACACTTTTGCAATAATCTCAGAGACAAAAAGATGAGGGCTGGACGGTCCAGCTCACGATATGAAACTCACCACAAAGAGTGGTGAGTGCAGTTAGAGAAATAACAACACTGACAATGGCAATGAGTGAGCGAAGTAGAATGCCTGTCTCCAATACAGGGAGGGTTGGAGAAGAAGGAAATAGGGGTCATCAGTGGTGGGAAGGTTGCACTGGAAAAGGGGGGGTCTTCTTTTTATGCCTGAAACCCAACTACAAGCATGTTTCTAATTATGGTGCTTAAATAAAGATATTTAAAAATAAAAAAATAAAATGAAAGATTTAAAAAACAAATCATCCAGTTTTAGGGGGTCACTCTTAGCTCTAAACTCAGGATTACTTCTGGTGGGCTCGAGGAATTATATGGGGTGCAAGGGATAAGGGGATAAGAACCTAGGCCGGAAGCGGGGCCAGAGCAAAAGTACAGTGGGTCCATTGACCTTGCGCACGGCTGACCCAAGTTTGATCCCCAGCCTCCCATAAGATCCCTCAAGCCCACCAAGGACGGATCCCTAAGCACAGAGCCAAGAACAAACCCTAACACTGCTGGGCGTGCCCCCAAACGAAAACAAACAGGAAAAAAGAACCCAGGTCAGACATGCAAGTCACGCACCCTCCCCCTCGCCCCGGCTCCATCTTGCAACGCCAACAATATATCTTATTTAACAAGTACAGCTTGTATAGCAAGTGAGACACTCGGTGTAAAAATACTTCCCAAGCGATAAAGGTATGCCCAAGCCAAAGGAACATTAAGAAATCGTTCTGTGTGACAGGCAGGAGACTTTGCGGGGACCAAGTTCCAATTATATCTCAAATCAGAGAAGCAGATAGTCTCATTTGCCACTCCAGAACTTTCCATGTCTTGATGATGGTATTTCTGAAATATTTCCTGATCTGAGTCAGCTTCTACATTTAGTCTCGAGTGCCTCCCCCTGTCCCCCAGACTTAGGATCCTAAGCAAGGCACGATGTTTACGTATTTGCTGCGCCTTTTTCTTTTCTTTTTTTTTTTTTTTTTGCAACGCCTAGCTTGCCGTGGGCACGCAATCACTTTTTTGTGCGAATTGAATGAACTTGATTTCCAAATTGGTCTGGCCTGCGGTGGCCTTTGAATCGGTTCCACGGTGCACCTGGCAGGATTTCTGAAGCACCGAGTTAGCTGTCGGGGGGCCGAGGCAGTCGGAGAAACCCTGCAAGGACACGCTAGTCTCCTGACTCAAGGGCAAAGTCCTGGCCAGCAGAGCCAAGCCCTGAGCTGCAGCCACCTCTCCAGGCCACTAACTGGAGTGGGGGGGGGGGGGTCACCCTGTCTTCCTCTGCCTTCAGTGATCTTCCTTACTCATGTGCTGGAATTGGAGGGGAGAGAGACCCTCAAACACCCCCAAGGCCGGTTTGGAGACCCGTGACTGGATGGGTAAGAAGCCAGGCCTGGAGAGGAGGCTGGTCCCAGCAAGAATGCAAGGTCTCAGGCCCAAGAGATAGCACAGCAGTAGGGTGTTTGCCTTGCATGCGGCTGACCCTGGACTGGCCCGGGTTTGATTCCCGGCATTCCATGGTCCCCCAGCCTGTCAGGAGCAATTTTGAGTGCAGAGCCATGAGGAACCCCTGAGTGCCACTGGGTGGGACCCCCAACCCTCCCCTAAGAAAACAAACCTAAAAAGAAACAGTTGTTCCTGGTGCTGTAGTGGAGAGCCTTCCTTTCAGTTTCCTGGGGGGTCCTAAAGGGCCGGATGCTGCGAGCAAAAAAGAGCCTTCTTTCTCTTTGTGTGGAACCAATGAGCCTTTGATCAAGGAATCCTAACACAGAGCCTGATGCTACAATTTTCTTTTCTTTCTTTTTTGTTTTGGGGCCACACACAGCCGCACTCAGGGGTTCCTCCTAGCTCTGTGCTCAGAAATTGCTCCTGGCAGGCTCAGGGGATCATATGGTATGCCGAGATTCGAACCACCGACCTTCTGCATGCAAGTCAAACGCCCTATCTCCATGCTATCTCTCCAGCTCATTTTTTTTTTTTTTTTTTGGGTCATACCTAGTGGTGCTCAGGGGTTAACTCCTGACTCTGCGCTCAGAAGTCACTCCTGGCAGGCTCAGGGGACCATGTGGGATGCTGGGAATCGAACCCGGGTCCGTCCCAGGTCAGCTGCATGCAAAGCAAATGCCCTGCCGCTGTGCTATTGCTCCCGCCACCCCCCCCCCCCACATCTGGTTTTTATTTGTTCTTTCCATGTAGAGAAAGGTGACCCCCTGGCACGAGTGAAGTGAAGCCTTACCCAATGGCGATCTGTCCCTTTATCCTGCTGGAAACAAGGGGTGACCAGGGGACTGGAAGGATAGGCACTGGGGAAGGTGCTTGTCTTGTCTTGCATGTGGCCGAGCTGGGTTCAGTCTGCAACATTCCAAATGGTCCTCTGAGCAACACCAGGTGTAATTCCTGAGCGCAGAGCCAGGAGTAACCCCTGGGCATTGCTGGGTGTGTGCCAAAAATTTGGGGAAGAAAAGAAAAGGATGGCGTCTGAGGCAAAGATCAGAACAGGGAGAGCTTGGGCAGTTCACGGCTCCCTCAGCCCTCTTCCAAGCGGAAGCACCCCACTCGAAGGCGAATCTAGGTAAAAGACTAAACAAAGGTGGCCCCTCAACCTCCTTTTTCCCTAACTACTCTTCCCCTTCAACCCTTCTCCTCCTCCTCCTTCTTTCTCTTCTTCCCACACAGAGGTTACTCCTGGGATCATATGGGATGCCGGGGATTGAACCGGGGTTGGCCGAGTGCGAGGCAAACGGCCTGCGTTGCCCCACAACCTCTCCTTTTGGTATGTAAAAGCCCACTGGATAGCTTTGTATCTGACTTGACTTTTGCCCTCTGTGGATTTGTCTGTTTTTTTTTTGGGGGGGGAGGAGAGAGAGAGAGAGAGACAGAGACAGAGAGACAGAGAGAGATGAGACAGAGAGAGGGGGGGGGAGAGAGAGAGGAGAGGAGAGAGAGCGAGAGCGAGAGCGAGAGCGAGAGAGAGAGAGAGAGAGAGAGAGAGAGAGAGAGAGAGAGAGAGAGAGAGAGAGAGAGAGAGGGAGCGGACTGCAATGAATATCTCTTCTGACTGGTTTAGTGTGTTCTTCCACTGTCCTGCTTCATCAGACCCGGACGCCTAGGGGCTAGAAACACGGTCCCTGGGGCGTCTCACCAGCTTGTGGCATTTTATTTTTATTTTACATTCCACTCTAAGCAAGAATGTGGAGGCTGCTACGGCCACTGTGGCGAAGGTCCAGCCCAGCTGCGTGAACGCAGGTCCTGTTCCCATCGCTGGGCCCTTCAGAAGAGCAAGATGTTACCCAGAGGTTTTGAGGATGGTTTTCCGCAGAGGAAAACCGCATCTGTGGAAGATATTTCTATTTCTTCCAGGAGAAAACTAGGCTCAGGGGGAGAGTGCACAGGCCCAAAAGGCCCAGATGGAAAGTGGAGGAGCCGAGATCGGAGGTTTCCACCAGGTCCCCGAGCCTTCCTCGGGTTCGAACACCTTGAGCCAGTGAGGAGGGAAGGGACCCTGAGGCGGGGCCCGAGCGGAGCCCATTCCTGACCCTCAGTGCCACGAGGCCCCGCAAAACCCGGCAGCAGCGGATGTCCCCCGGTGTCACTTTTGTCCCGAGAACCGAGGATGGCCTGAGGGGTCTCCCGGGGGCCCCTACCCCACCGTGAGACCGGGAGTGGGGCGAGGCCTGCGCGACCGGCCTGGCCCTTCCCCGCCACTGCCCGTCTCCGTGCAGCCAGCTCGGCGCGCCTCAAGGCTCGGGGCTTGCCAAGTTGGGCCCCCCAGGGCGGGGGTCCCAGGCGGGAGTGGCGGAGCCCGGGCGTCTCGGGGCCCCCTGCCCTTCCCTTCGCTCCCCTGCCCGGCCCATCCCGGGGTGCGCTCGCGTCTCCGCCGCCGCCAGGGGCAGCCGGGAAGCGGGGCGCACCGGGGCGGCGCGGGGCGGGGTACCTGGCGCGCCCTGCCCCGAGCCGGGGGTGGGATCTCCGGGGACAGCCCGGCGCCGCCTCCTCCCGCCTCGCCGCGTCCCCAGAGCGCGCGGAGCCGCGCCGAGCGGAGCCGAGCCGAGCCGAGCCGAACCGAGCCGGGCCGGGCCGAGGCGAGCGGGCCGGGCCGGGCCGGGCGGGCGCGGGGGAGAGCGCGCTCGGCTGTCACATGGGCGGCGGCGACGGGGCCGCCCTGAAGCGGCCGGGGGACGGCGCCCGCCTGCAGCGCGCCCTGGGGCTGGGCTCCCGCCGCGCGCCCCGCGCCCTGCCCGCCGGGGCCCCCGCGCGCCCCGCGCCGGGCCATGCGCGCCCGGGCCCCGCCGCGATGAGCGCGCAGCTCGCCAAGAGCGAGTCCGAGACGTCGCTGCTCCGGACGGCCGCGGCCGGCGGGGGCGGCCGGGCCCCCCGCCACGGCCCGGCCCGCGAGCCCGGCGCGGGGCTGCTGCGCTCCGGGGACCCCAGCTCGCGCCGGCCGCTGTGCCGGCCCGCGCCCCGCGAGGAGGGCGCGCGGGGCAGCCGCCGCGGGCCCCGGGAGCCGCCGCCGCCCCGACCCTCGCCGGCCCGCGGGCGGGACGCGGGGGCGCCCGGCCGGTCGCCCCGGCTCGGCCTCCGGGGCTCGCTGCGCGCCCGGGCGGGCGGGGACGCCGCGTCCGAAGCAGACCCGCTGCTGCTGCACCAGCTGCGCCCCATGCTCAGCTCCGCCTTCGGCCAGGTAAGGGGCCGCGCCGGGGACCCCCGCGCCGGTCCCCGCAGCCCCCGAGCCCCGCGCGCGCGCCGCCCGGCTTCAGCACCCCGCGCGCTGTCCACGCTCCGCGCTGCGCGCCCTGCCCGGGCATCCCGAGGAGCCAGTCCCGGCCCGGCACCGGGGCGCGCCGGACCCGCTGGACACCCCCGGGGCTCCGGCAGGGGCGCGCGGAGGGCTGGCACCGATGCCACCCCTGGCCGCCGGCCAAGCCCGCCCGGGACCCAGGCGGGGAGGGGAGGATGGATGCAGCTGGAGTTGGCGCAGGGGTGGAGTTGGGGGGATGTGTGCTGAGAGACCGCTTCTCGGGGGGCCAAGGGCTTGCCGGGGAGGGGGACAGAGGAGCCCCTGGTTCGCCCTGGTGGCCCCCCTCGACCTGGAAAAAGTTTGGAGAGCTGGAAGGAGGCGCAGCAAGACCGGAGAGCCGCCGCGGAGGACTGGGGGAGGCTGAGAGCAGCCCGCGGGTGTCGTCCCCCACCCCCAGGAGCCCCAGGCCGGCTTTGGGCCGGTGTCGAGCCGTGGGAGGGGGCCTGACCCCAGAGGACCCCCCGCGGCTGTGCAGCAAGAAGGGAGCCCGGGAAGTCCGGGGCCAAGCCCGGACTTGGGGAGCCTGGACCCGGAGAGTCCGAGTGCAAATGCTTCTGCCGCAGCCAGCCGCAGCGCAGCGCAGCTCCGGGCCAGGGCGACGCGCGGGTCTGGGAAGGGCTGGCACGGTCGGCATCGGCCTGGCGGAATCGGGGGCCGCGGGGAGAGGCTTGGCATGTGCCGGGAGGGCGCCTGCAGCAGCCGTGCCAGGCATCTGCCGTGCGTGCGCCTCGCCCGCAGCGGGGATCGTGAGGAGGCCCCGCGCGTGTGCGTGCGTGTCCCCGGCTCAGCGCGTCCTCTGCTGCGAAATACTACTTGGCAGCGGCGGGCGACCGGGGGAGGTCTGACATGAAGGCAGCTGCTCGCAGATCCGGTGGCTCCGAGTGCCCGAGCCGGGTGACAGGGCAGCCCCGCGGGGCTTTGTTCCTGCCGGGAGCCCTCATTAGCCGAGTCCCCCGGAACCAACAGTTCCGACAGTTCTGAGGACTGGAGAGATTTGGGCACAGGAAGGGAAAGGAGGGGCGGGCTGCTGGGTGAAGCTAGCTAGCTGTCACAGTTTGGGAATCAATGAATGAATGAATGAATGAAGGGGAGCAGGCCAGGGAGTGGGGCCAGACGGTAAACAGAACCATGGGGGACCAGGCACCCCCTAGGCGGCCGCTGACTATTCAGATGCTTCGGGACTTACTTGCGGTGCCACGCTGAGGGCTGAGCCGTCACTGTCTGTGGCGATGATGGTGCGGGTGGGGGGGGGGGGGCATGAGATGCTATGGCTCGAACCCAGCTGCCTGCCCCTACCGGTCCGCTTACGTACATGGCCCTGTCGTGGTGATTAATGACCCCAAGTGGCCGCTTCCTGCTTGCTCAGCTGCTTTGGGGACGGATCCGTTTCCCCTTCACTCCCCCACCCCCGCTGGCAGGCTGCATGTTCTGCAGGGCCCTTCCCAGTTTTTCCCTCGCTCCAGGCATCCCAGCCACCGCTTCTCTCCCTCCCGTGACTTCGCCCGCGTTCTGAAATGTCACAGGGTCACCTGAGTCGGGGCGATCTGAAAGGTCCCATCAAATATTTAGCGGCTCCCTCGGGAAGCTCCGGAGCCGGCCTGGACTGCAGGGTTTGGAGAATTCAGCAGCCAGCCGCTAAGCCTGGCCTGGCACTGGGGTATCTGTCCCCTTCTCATCACTTGGAGCCCCCCCCCCCCAGGATTTTGTCTTTCCTGCCCTTCTTTTGTCCTGAGAGCTCTGTTCTAGAAACCGGGCCAAAACCAAGAGAGGGGAACTGGGGTTCTGAGCCTAGGAAACCCGGGCCAAATGTGGTTTGATTATAAGAGAACCTGGGTAGGGATTTTGGGGGGTGCTTGGCTTTGGGGGTCACACCAGCTGTGCTCCGAAGTCACTCACTCTTGGCAGGCTCAGGGGACCCTATGGGATGCTGGGGCTGGAACGCAGGTTCATCCGGGGTGGGCTCTGTGCGAGGCAAACGCCCTGCCACTGTGCTATGGCTCCGGCCCCTACTTAGGCTCTTTAAACGTGTTTCTTTGTCCTCAGAGCCCCTGGGGGGGTGTTTGGGAGATGAAGGAGCAGATGGAAATGCACGTTACAAGGCTGCCTTGTGCCTGTGGTGGTGGTACGGCTGATTAATAGTCCTTTCAAGGACTTGTCCGGCCTTCGATTGGGGGCCATATCTGGAGGTGCTCAGGGCTTACTCCTGATCTGAGCTCAGGGAACACTCCTGGTTGGCTCAGGAGACCATAGTGGGGTGCCAGGGATCGAACCCAGGTCGGCTGCATGCCAGGTAAGAGCCCTCCTTGCTGTGCTGTGGCTCCAGGTCCTTGTCAGACCTTGTTTCTACTTACAATAGATTCAGGGTGAGGGCACTGCGGCAGGGAGTTTGCCTTGCACTCGGACATCCCGGGAAGGACCCGGGTTCAATCCCCGACATCCCTGTCAGGAGCAATATCTGAGTGCAGAGCCAGAAGTAACCCCTGAGAGCTGCTGGGTATGGCTCAAAAACAAACTAACAAAAAACACAAAACAATAGATTCGGGTTACACTGTGTTCCAAGTGACGTTGGAGACACTTAGATGGGCTTTATGGAAGACAGGGGAGCAGTTAGGAGCCCCCATATCTCCAGGACCTCCCTTCTCTCTGCAGTGAGAGATGTGGTTTGAGGACTGGGCGCCCTTTCCCAGCTCTCTTGCCTCCTCAGCCTCGTGACCTTGGGCCAGTGATTTTTCTCTCTCTGCTTCTAGTTTCTTTCTTTCTTTTTCTTTTTCTTTTTTTGGTGGGGGGGTCATACCTGGCAGCACTCAGGGGTTACTCCTAGCTCTATGCCTAGAAATCGCTCCTGGCAGGTTCAGGGGACCATATGGGATGCCAGATTCGAACCACCGACCTTCTGCATGCAAGGCAAACACCTTACCTCCGTGCTATCTCTCCAACCCCCCCCCCCCGTTCTAGTTTCTAAACTCAGAAATAAGATCATCTGGGGCCGGCGAGGTGGCGCTAGAGGTAAGGTGTTTGCCTTGCAAGTGCTAGCCAAGGAAAGGACCACGGTTCGATCCCCCGGCATCCCATATGGTCCCCCCCAAGCCAGGGGCAATTTCTGAGCACATAGCCAGGAATAACCCCTGAGCATCAAAAGAGTGTGGCCTGAAAAACCAAAAAAAAAGAAATAAGATCATCTAAAATGGCCTGGCTGGGCCAGAGTGATAGCAGAGTGGGTAGGGCAATTGCCTTGTATGCAGCTGGCCAGGGTTCAATCCCTGGTGCTCCTTTTGGCCCCCAAGCACAGCCAGGAGCGATTCAAGAGCAAAGAGCCAGGCGTAATCCCTGAGCATTGACAGATGAGGCCCAGAAACTAACTGACTAAATAAATAAATAAATTGCAGAACGGATGGTCCAAGGGCATCTGTAGAATCAAATAATTAACGATGGTGCTGGATGGCGATGGATGGATGGATCTTTCTCTGCCATCCCAGGCCACGTGGTTCCGCAACCCTCATCAACCGGCGGGTCTGGGGTTTAGGAAAGCGACGGTATTGAACTCACTCACAGGCAGGCATCAGGAAGCATTAACTTTATTCATGCCCTAGCCACCACATGTGTGTGGCCTACATCATAACCTTTCAAGCATTCGGCCATTCTAGGCTACCCTGCGTCGTAACCCTTTCAGCCATCTTCCCTTTGGCCTCCATCCTGGTCCAAGACCAAAAGAGGCCAAGAACCTAAAGCCAGCGAGTGCAGCAGGGCCGAGAGCCTAATCCCCTGGCTCCAGGGTTTATCTACCTATTGCAAGACCCCTCCCAGGAATGGGCCGGGTCTCAGGTACACCTACAGGCATCAACAAGGCCGGAGCTACAGCACAGCACTGAGGCGTGAGCCTTGCACGCGGCCAACCCAGGACGGACCCTGGTCCGATCCCCAGCATCCCATAGGGTTCCCTGAGCCTGCCAGGAGTGATTTCTGAGCGCAGAGCCAGGAGGAACCCCTAAGGGCCACCGGGTGTGGCCCCAACCCCCCCCCCCCCCAAACAGATATATACTTTTGAAACTCCTCATCTAGCTCAGGAAGAAATGCCCTTTGGAAGAGGCAAATAGGAACAAAACCCACAGTTCTCCTTGTTCATCCCCCCTTTCTTACTGTCCCCCTTTCCTAGCTTGAGACTCATCTCTGTCCCGTCTCTGCCTGTCTACTTCCTTCCCTGCTTTGCGTGGAGCAGGAAGATAGAATTCAGTGAGCAGGAAAATGAATGAATGAGAGGATGGGGAGAGAGAGAGAGTACAGTGGGTAAGGCACTTGTCTTGCACATGGCGGGCCTGGGTTCAATCCCTGGTACCTCACATGTTCACCCAGCCATGCCAGGAGGGACCCCTGAACACAGGGCAAGATGGGGACCTGAATACACCAGGTGTGGCTAGAAAAAGAAGCACCAGCCCAAAACAGAAATAAATGAGTGAATGAATGAATGAATGATGTTGGTTACCTCTGGGCTGCAGAGTCCTTATGATTTTGTTTGTTTGTTCGTTTTCAGGCCACACCATGGCTGTGTTCAGTGGTTACTCCTGGCTCTGTGTTCAGAAATCACTCATGGCGATAGCACAGTGATAGGGCGTTGCCTTGCATGTTGCCAACCTGGGATGGACCCGGGTTTGATACCCGCCATCCCATACGGACCCCCAAGCCTGCCAGGAGCAATTACTGAGCTCAGAGTCAGGAGTAACCCCTGAGTGCTGCAGGTGAGACCCCCAAACCAACCCCCCCACAAAAGGGAAAGATTTTTCTTGGCAATTTGGTGAGAGTCCCCTAGTATGTTCTTTTGCGGCTACTATTTTGGAAAAGAAACAGGACTTAAAACCTAGGTCTAGGGGCCAGAGAGATAGCATGGAGGTGAGGCGTTTGCCTTTCATGCAGAAGGACAGTGGTTCGAATCCCAGCATCCCACATGGTCCCCTGTGCCTGCCAGGGGCGATTTCTGAGCCTAGAGCCAGGAGGAACCCCTGAGGG
This sequence comes from Suncus etruscus, assembly GCF_024139225.1. Taxonomy (NCBI): domain Eukaryota; kingdom Metazoa; phylum Chordata; class Mammalia; order Eulipotyphla; family Soricidae; genus Suncus; species Suncus etruscus. The sequence continues at coordinate 896,227 of NC_064849.1, read as the reverse complement.
CTGCCGGGTGTGACCCAAAAACCAAAAATAAATATAAAAACCCACCTGCCAACTGTTCAGATCTTTCCCAATAATCACATCTCCAGGCCACAGGCAAAAGTTGATGTCCAACCCCGCAGAGATGAAGAAGCGGGTTCGAGAAAGTGGACGTGGTTTGTGCAAAGGCCACAAGGTCAGTCAGTGGCCAGCCAGTGATGAATTCTAGGGCCTCGCCTTGCTGGTGTGGTGTGTCTTGGGGGGCAGCCAGCCCCCCTACGTGTGGTTCCCCTTCTGCTGGAGATTCTGGCTTTTACCTGCAGGCGGAGAGTGTCTCTTCTGCTGGCCGTCGTCCAACTGCAAGTGCTGCCTCGGAACCGATCTGGGCCGAAGCCGGGCTAATCAGGAGTAATCAGCGACGGTTTTAGCCTGCTCGGGCTGCTGATCTGATGACTCCACTCGGAGTGTGACTTTGGGGGCCAAGAGGCTTCGGCCTCACAGTCGTGGGAAGGGGCACCGGGGGTCCCTGATTGTGCTGTGCTGCCCCAGAGAAGTCTTTTCCGCCCCTGTCTGTGGAAGGTTGATCCTGCCCCTCTGTCCCTCAGATCTCCCACCCACCAGCCCCAAAGACGCCTTGTAAGCAGGCTCCGGGGAAGAAAGCCCGAGTCCCTAGCTGCAAACCTTTTTTAATTCATTTTTGTAGGAGAATACTTTTATTTGTTTACTTTTGGTTTGGGGGCCACGCCTATCGATGCTCAGGGGGTTCCTCTGGGTCTGCGCTCAAAAATCGCTCACTGGCGGGCTTGCAGGACCATATGGGATGCTGGGGCTCGAGCCCGCGTCCATCCTGGGTCAGCCGCGTGCAAGGCAAACGCCCCTACCGCTGTGCTATCTCTCCCGGCCCCACGTGGCTGCAAACTTAGGGTCCGCTGGAGGCGGATGAGGCTCCCCCCGAGCGAGCGTGATTTTCCCACCCAAGGACGGAGCAGATCCCAAGGTCGCGAAGGTGCCATGCCCGGGACTGGCCCTGCAGGGGGGCAGAAATCACCAGGTCTGGTCAACCCAGCTGTCCTGCTCCTGTGGGAATCAGCTTCTGGCCTTTCGCTGTGTTTCGCTGTGCTCAGGGCTCACTCCTGACTCCGGGCTCCAAGATCGCTCCTGGCAGGGGACGGGGGAGGCCCTAACGGGTGACGGGGATCAGGAATCGAACCTGGCTTATCTGCTCCTTCCCATGGTTCTATCTCTCCAGCCCCTTATATCCGGTCGTTGTTGTTTATAGTTTGGTTTCTGTTTGGGGGCCACACTCAGCCAGTCCTTAGGGCTTACTCCCTGGCTCTGAGGTCACTCCTGTTGGACTTGGGGGACCATAGCGGGGTGCTGGAGATTGAACCCAGGTTGGCTGCACGCAAGGCAAGCACCCTCCCCACGCGGACCATCACTGCAGCTCTGTGTCTGGCTTTTTTTTCTTTTCTTTTTGGGCTACACCCAGCAGTCCTCTGCGCTCAGAATCTCTCCTGGCAGGCTAAGGGGGACCCAAACTGGGATGTCGGATCAAACTCGGGTCATTCACTGGGTCTTCCGTGTGCAAGCACCAACTTCCTACCACTGTGCTATCTCTCCGGCCCACACGTGGGTGGCCTCTTAGAGTGAGTGATCCTGAGAGCAGAAGCCAGCCAGAGTAAGTAACCCACAAACATTTGCTTGGCAATGCCGACAGCCACCCCCAAAAAAAACACAATCAACCAACCCAACAAAAGATTTGAACCCGAGCCTGCCTTCCCGTCTCTGCCGAATGAGCACTGGGAAGCCAGTGAGAGTGACCCGCCCTTCCCAAACATCATCCCCTGAGAATCCACAGCATCTGGGGGTTTGCTCACAGGAATTCGGAATTGGAACCCAGATGCCCATTCCCCAACCTCTGCAAGAAGCAGCTAGTGAATTCCAGTGGGCTGAGCTTATGCCCAGAGGTTTGAGGTTCCCCAGGCCCCACCTGCCGGAGCCCCTGCTGAGCCCTAACTCTTCAAGAGTCTGTAAATGGTGGATTTTTCTAGATTTTATTTCCTGCCCGCCCCCCTTTTTTTCCCTATCTCTGACCTCCCAAACCTGTGAGTTTTTTTGGTTTTGGTTTTTGTTTTTGGGTCACACCCGGCAGTATTCAGGAGTTATTCCTGGCTCTACGTTCAGAAAATGCTCTTGTCAGGCTCAGGGGACCCTATGGGATGCGGGATTCGAACCACCGTCCTTCTGTGTTGCATTAAATAATTAACGATGGGGCTGGATGGCGGTGGATGGAGGCCTTTGTGCTTAGGCCCCAGCCACGTGGCTTCATCCCCCATCCAGCTGGCAAGTTCCAGGCCCAGGTAGTCGGCGTAATCAAGACTCACTCACACGCAGGCTTCAGGAAGAATCATCTTTATTTATGCCCTAGCCACCACAGGTGTGTGGCCTATGTCAACCTTTTAAGCATTCAGCTATATTATGCTAGCCCTGCATCTTATCTCCTGTTAGCCATCTTCCCTTTGGGCTCCATGCGGCCCAAAGATCCAAAAGCCAGGAAGCCAAGCCGGGCCAAGAGAGAAACGGCAAAAAGGGCAAAGAGCCAAAAGGGCCGAATTCCCTTGGTCCCAGCCTTATCTACCTTTTTCCAAACCCCTCCCAGGAATGGGAGGGGCTTGCAGGTAAAGTTACACCTACTATCCGGTTCAGACCCCTCCCAGAAATGGGAGGTCTTGCAGGTAGTTACACCTATTATCCGGTTCCCAAAACTCCTCCCAGATATGGGCGGGTCTTGGGGTACACCACACTTCTGCATGCGAGGCAAACGCTCTACCTCCATGCTATCTCTCCGACCCCAAAACTGTGGTTCTTGAAGTGAGCTGTATCAGCCCCCCAGGGCACTGGAACAATTGGGGGGTGCTGGTAGGTAGATTGCGTGCGATTACAAGGAGGTACTTTCTGGTCTTTGTTTGTTGGGAGCCATGCCCAGCAGTTAGCAGGGGTCCCTCCTGCTCTGCACTCAGGGATTACTCCTGGCAGGCTTTGGGGGCCTTGTGGAATGCTGGGGATCGAACCCGGGCTGGTCGCGTACAAGGCAAATGCCCTCCCCCTGTGCTACTGCTCTGGTCCTGCCACTTTCTTTCTGTTCACTTAAAGAAGGTAGATGGGGGGGGGGGGGCTGAGTGGGGTTCTGGATAATTTGTTGTTTCTGTTTGGTTGGTTTTGGGGATCACAGGGTGGGTTAGAGTTAAACTCAGACTCTGAGCTCAGGAATTACTACACCAAAACTCAGTTTTGGGGGAACCATTTGGGGTGCCCGGGATCAAACCCGGTTGGCTACATTCAAAGCAAACAATGTCCTCCCCACTGTACTTTCTAACCCTGGATTTTTTTTTTTCTGGTGGTCTTTTTCTGCAAGATTTTGTTTCTCGCAGTCGCAGAGACGGTTTGGGAACCTCTGGGCACTTTTTTTTGGGGGGGGGGGTGGGCTACACCTTGCAGCTTTCAGGGTTTCCTTCTGGCTCTGCACTCAGAAATTGCCCCTGGCAGGCTCGAGGACTAGATGGGATGCCAGGGATGGAACCTGGGTTCTTTCTGGGTTGTGCAAGGCAAGTGCCCTCCCGCTGTGCTACCACTCCGGCCCACCTCTGCGCAGATGAAGTCGGATCCCTCTGCCTCTCACCCTCACTCTTGTCCCTCTTCGTCGCCTTCACCAGCAAGCGGATGAGTGGGGTGGTTGAAGCTCGTGCCCACCTGCCTGAATGCAGGCCTGGTTGCCCCCACTGCCTGTGCAGGTCTCAGCTCCAGGCCTGGTCTCCACACCAGCTCCGGGGCCTTTCTTCAGCTCCTGCCAATGGTTTGTCTCCTATGCCTCGGCTGTGCCACGCACTTTCCCACGAAGGCTTGGAAGCGAGTGGGGGAAATTCCATCTTTCGACTTTTCTCGGAGGGAAAGTGAGCGTCAGGAAGGAGCAGGCAGAGCCCAGCACGGCCATGCTTAGCCTCCAGCTCCTTCCGTCCACTGAGCCCCTTGCCCTGGTCAGCCTCGGGCCCAGGCAGTGCCTTGCCACCCCTCTTTCTTTCTGGGGAGCAGGACTCTAAAGAAGGTGCTTATGTTGGCAGCTGGCTCCCTTTCCCAAGCCAGCTCCCGGGGGCGGGCAGTCCACTTCCTGTCCCTCGGCGCCAACGTTCCTTTCCCAGACTTATCCTTTGGCCTCTGGGGGGGGGGCCCTCCTTCTCCGTACCCCCATCCTTGGAGAGGTTTGACCCAAACAAGGCTGCGGATGAACTTCTCCAATGTACCCTGGTCAGCACCGGTGGAATCGAGAGCTGGCCAGGGACCACTCGACCAACTGGCCACTTCGGGACCAGGCACCCATCTCTTCCGGCTCCTTACAGGACTTTGGACCGATCCCCAAAGCCAGCTGGAAAGTTCCTAGGAGGGGATCCCTGGACTTTGAGAATTTTCAGTCTCTCAACTGAAGGGTTGACCCTCAATGGAAGGGTCATGCGTTGGGCTCCCCAACTCTCTCTCTCTCTCTCTCTCTCTCTCTCTCTCTCTCTCTCTCTCTCTCTCTCTCTCTCTTTCCCTCTCTCTTTCCCTCCCTTTCCTCCCTCTCACCCCTGTTGGGAAGCATTAGAACTGGATACTACCTTTCTGGCTGGTGTGTGTGTAAATTTTAAGTATGACCTCTCAGACTGGAGCTGGGATCCCCCCAAAACGGGAATTTCGAGGAAGTGTCTGTCACCCACCAGTTTCAGCTATGGGACCTTGAAAACAGCTTGATCACAGAGTGTCCCTGGAGCCCCAGGCCACTACCAGGGCCTTGCAGGAGAAAGCAAAGGACACGGTTCCAGTTTTGATTTGGGCCGGCCTCTCTGATCCTCGTGGGCCCAGAGACCCCACAGTCCACCGAGGGAGCAGGAGGAGCTGCTGGAAGGACTCGAGTGGCACCGGGAAGTCCCACCCACGTCAGTGGACCGGGACAAGCGTGTGACCCCAATGTCACTGGATCTCGAGGATCAGATGTGTGTCTATGTCTGTGTGCCTGTGTGTGTGTGTGTGTGTGTATGTGTATGTGTGTGTGTGTGCGCACGTGCATGCGTGTGTCTGCACTCATGGGAGCCAGAAGATACACCCCGATTTTGGGGAGCCCAGACTAGCCAACTCTGCCTTCTGTGTCCGCTGTCCTATTTCTCAGCGGCAGCTGCTCTCCAGTCTGGCTGACCTCTCCCCCACTGCAGATATGGCCGAGGGAGAGGAGGGGCCTGGCTGAAGGGGAATGATCTGGGGGTGGGGTGGGGGCACAGCTCTAATCTGCTCTCAGCAATCCTGGTGAATTTTTATTTTTCTCTTTGCCCTGCGCTCTCCGTCGCCTGCTTACTGCACCTCAAGAAAGTGCTTAGAAAATTCAACCCATAGACACAGACACAGACACAGACACAGACAGACAGACAGACAGACAGACAGACAGACACACACACACACACACACACACGAAGCCAGCTGCAAGAGTGAGGGCTCAGACTGGGGCCTTCAGAGAGAGCGCAGCCAAGACTCAGCTCCCCTCCCCGCACCCCCTCCATGGACCCGAGCACCCCGCAAGGAGCTGCCTCTGCTTAGGATGGGCAATTGTGTCAAGGCTCCTCTGAGAAGTCTCTCCAGGAAGGTACGTTTCTAGAGATCCTGAGACTGGGAGGGCTTGGGGATGGGGTCTCTGGCCCTCCTGGGGGGATCCCAGATTTGGGCTTGGGGAAGGAGCCCTTCGAAGCTTGACCCTGGCAGAGTGTCTATCTGTAGTGATGCCCCATTTCCCATCATGCTTTCCTTCCTCCCTGGGCTCAGAGATGAAGTTGCCATTAGGCCCAGGGTGGTGGGGAGGGGGGGCCATGGGGCATTTGCACGCAGGATTTGGGAAATAGGGGCCAGAGTGGTAGCACAGTGGTAGGGTGCTTGCCTTGCATGCTGCTGACCCAGGACAGATGTGGGTACAATCCCATATGGGCCCCCAAGCCAGGGGTGATTTCTGAGTACAGAGCCTGAAGTAACCTCTGAGCACCACTAGGGTTTGGCCCCCAAAAAAGCAAAAACAAAAATTAAAAAAGATTTGGGAAATAGAGTCTCTGAGCTTCTGAGCCAAAGGAGAAGTACGGGGCCTTAGGAAGGGAAGGAGGGGACAGGCCCCGTGGACTGGCAGCATCGGACAGGGCGTGTGTTCTGGGCTTCGTATAAACCAAGGACATCGTCCACTTCGATGGGTGCCCCCACTCTCCCTGCTGGCCCCAAGCCTTCTGAGCTGTGGGTGTTAGTGGTAGATCCCACCGCTCAGGAAAGAACCAGACAGGCTGTCTCCAGCTCTCCTCGCTGGGCCGAGTGTGGGTCAGAATTGCACAATCTGGGGCCGCAGCAATAGCACAGCAGTAGGGCATTTGCCTTGTATGCTGCCGATCCAGGATGGAGCTGGGTTTGATCCCTGGCATCCCATATGGTCCCTGAGCCTGCCAGGAGCAACTTCTGAGCACAGAGCCAGGAGTAAATCCTGAGCGCCGCCGCCGCCGGGTGTGGCCCCAAAACAAAATTGCACAGTTGCACCGAGCTCAGGGCCTGGGAGAAGCGCTAGAGAACTAGAATGTGGTGCCCAGGACCCCCACCCCACGCTGTCTCTCCGGGACTGATTGCTTCTCTGCTAGGTCCCTTTCTCTCTGGAACGCAAATGACCCCAAGCGCCTCCCTGGGTCTGGGCTCTTGGGAAGAATTTTGCTGCTGTGGTTCTGGCTGGAGCCATAGGAGGAACTGAAGGGGGGGCAGGTTGGGGGAGCTTTGCCTTCAGTTCTTTCATTTCCCAGATGGGGAACTCGCTGCTCTCAGCTCAGTGACCCCAGGAAAGTCTCCGGTTAGCTAATGGCCCCCTACCTCGACCCTCCTTGTTCTGTGTCTGTTGGACTGGCCAGTTTTGGGGCCTACTGGGTTGGACATGAGGGTACTTTGTCGCTGTTGCCTTCCTCGATGCAAATCCCTTCTTTCCCCCCTCGGGATTTTGGGCCACACCCGGCAAAGTAACAGGGGTTACTCCTGGCTCTGCACTCAGAAATTGCTCCTGGCCCAAGGGACCATTTGGGAATCGAACCAGGTCTGTCCTGGGTTGGCTGCATGCAAGGCAAATACCCTACCGCTGTGCTATCTCTCCGGCCCCTGCAAATCCCTTTTCATTCTCATTGTTCCTTCCTTCTTTCGTTCCTGGTGTCTTCTGCGGGGATCCCCCCCCCCTTCCAACGCTCTGTCATTTCCTTGGGGGAGGCTTGCCACAGCGCCGGCCTCAGCTGGGCAGAGAAGCGGAAACTGATCTGAATTAATCCGGAGCAGAGGCTTGTGACCCTGTTATCCGTGAGCTTGGGGGTGGGGTGGGGCATTCTTAGGTCTGTGCGGGACTGTGGCTGCTGTCGGTAGTTCGGGAGGGTCAAACCTGGGCCACCTGCAGGTCAAATCTATTCCCAGTCTTTTTTTTTTTGAGGGGGTTGGTTTTTGAGTCACACCAGCAGTGCTTAGGGGTTCCTCCTGATTCTACGCTCAGAAAACGCTCCTGGCAGGCTTGGGGGACCCTATGGGATGTCAGGAATCGAACCCAGGTTTGTCCTGGGTTGGCCTCGTGCAAGGCAAACACCCTACACTGTGCTATCATTCCACACACCCCTTTTTTTCCATCTCTCTAGCTTCAGTCTCTCTCTCTCTCTCTCTCTCTCTCTCTCTCTCTCTCTCTCTCTCTCTCTCTCTCTCTCTCTTTGGGTTTTGGGCCACACCCGGCGGTGCTCAGGGGTTACTTCTGGCTGTCTGCTCAGAAATGGCTCCTGGCAGGCACGGGGGACCCTATGGGACACCGGGATTCGAACCAACCGCCTTTGGTCCTGGATCGGCTGCTTGCAAGGCAAACGCCGCTGTGCTATCTCTCCGGGCCCCCAATCTCTCTTTTTTATTTATTTATTTTTGGGTGTGGAGTAGGGTATCAATCTTTTTGATGGGTCTGCAGACTGAGAGTTGAAAACCATTGCTCTAGAGGCCCAGAGACCGAAGAGAGAGGAAAGGAGAGGGGAAGAGAGAGCAGAGGAGGGGAGAGGAGAGAGAGGAAAGGAGGAAGAGGGGAGGGAAGGAGAGATCCAGAGCTTGAAGAACTCGACCAAATCAACGAGGAATGTGATGAGAGGGAAATAAGTTCAGAGCTTGAAGAACGCAATCAAACAAGACACGTGGCCTTCCAGCCTAGCAGCCTACCTCCCCTTGAGCACTCTCGTCCTGTGGCGTTGAGGGCAAGAGATTCGCCTCTCTGTGCCTCAGTTCCTTCTTCAGCAAGTAAAACTACTGGCAAGGCCGGAGCCGTGGCACAAGCAGTAAGGCATCTGCCTCTGCCTCTGCCTCCCACGCGCTAACCTAGGACGGACCGTGGTTCGATCCCCCAGCGTCCCATATGGTCCCCCTAGCCAGGAACGATTTCTGAGCGCAGAGCCAGGAGCATCACCAAGTGTAGCGCAAAAAGCAAAAACAAGCAAACAAACGAAAAAACCTACTGGCATCTCCTATCCCGGGGGACTGTCCAAGCCAGCCTGGGCGGGCACTGACTTTGCTCACTGCCTGGGATGCATGAGTGCTCGCTCAGCCAAGTCCAACCAGTCTTCTCCTGAGCCCCTGAAAAGGGGTTAAAGGGACAAAGGAGGGGCTAGAGTGATAGCACCGTGGTAGGGCATTTGCCTTGCATACAGACGGACCCAGGACTGACCCAGGTTCAATCCCCGGCATCCCATATGGTTCCTCGTGCCTGCCAGCAACGATTTCTGAGCACAGATCCAGAAGAAACCCTTGAGTGCCACCTTATGTGACCCCAAAACCAAAAAGTCTTAAAAAAAATTAAAAAATAAAGAGACAAAGGCACATGGACAGGACAGGTCGAGACCGCAGCATCAGCCGGAAATGAAACGGTGTGAAATGACGGCACCCAGTGTCCCTCCCGGTCTTTATGCTAATAGGGGATAATGTGGTGATATTTTTCCTTGAATTGCTGCATCCTTGCCGTGCCTGGGCGCTTATGCTCCACCCGGGAATTCCTTTATATCAAGCTAATTGAATTTGCTTGGTTTTGGGGGGCTGCACCCAGCAGTGCTCAGGCTTACTCCTGGCTCTGTGCTCAGGAATCAGTCCAAATGGTGCTCGGGGGACTCTAGGAGGTGCTGGGAATCAAGTCTCCTCAGCCAAGTGCCAGGCAAGCGCCTTCCCTGCTCGACTGTTTCTCCAGTCCCCCTCCCAGGAGTTCTTCCGGAGGGTTTCTTTTTTCTCTTTTTATTTTTTTTTATTTTATTTTATTTATTTATTTATTTATTTATTTTTTGGTTTTTGGGCCACACCCGGCGGTACTCAGGGGTTCCTCCTGGCTGTCTGCTCAGAAATAGCTCCTGGCAGGCACAGGGGACCATATGGGACACCGGGATTTGAACCAACCACCTTTGGTCCTGATCGGCTGCTTGCAAGGCAAAAGCCGCTGTGCTATCTCTCCGGACCCTCTTTTTTCTCTTTTTAATTTTTGAGCAGTACTCAGGGCTTCCTCCTGGCTCTGTGCTCAGAAACTACTCCTGGCAGGCTCGGGGGATCCTATGAGATACTGGAGATGGAACTCGTGTTGGCCCCCCCTGTGCCCTTAGTGTTTTCTAGAGAAAAAGCCCTCGAGATAAGGGTCGGCCAGAAGCAGCGGTGGCCTTAAGCCCAGAGCCAGGTTCTGGCGTTTGTTTTCCCCTGAGGCAAGGCTGCCCTCCCCCACCAACCCCCACGTTGTCCCATTTCCACAGATTCCAGAACGGTGCCTCCTTCCCTCTCGGAATGCTGCCGCTGACTCGTGCCACTCCTGGGTGGCCCTGCAGTGCGGGGACCACTCCCTCTGGCTCTTAGCCCACTGTGGCTGCTGCCCACCTGTCACCAGGGACAGCCTAGAGACAGTGTTTGCTCCTGGCACTGGACGGGGCAGAGGCCAACAGTGGGGCACCCTCAAGGCCCAGGAGAAGGGCAGCAACCTCCTGAGGTGCTTTAGTGCCCTGCAGTTAAGATTAAGCTCCAGGGGCTGGCGAGATAGCACGGAGGTAGGACGTGGGACATTTGCCTTGCATGCGGAAGGATGGTGGTTTGAATCCGGCATCCCATAGGTTCCCTGAGCCTGCCAGGAGCGATTTCTGAACTTAGAGCCCAGAGGAACCCCTGAGCGCTGCTGGGTGGGACCCCCCCCCCAAAAAAAAAAGATTAAGCTCCAAAGTCGGAGACATAGCACAGTGGTGGGGCATTTGCCTTGCTCGAGACTGACCTAGGACAACCAGGTTTGATTCCCAGCATCCCTTATGGTTCCCAGAGCCTGCCAGGAGTGACTTCTGAGCGCCTCCGGGCATGACCCAAAGACAAAAAATGAAGCTCCAGAGAAGCCGTGGAAAGTCCCCACGTCCCCACGTCCGGCCGCCACTGCAGGGGCCTGCATCCCGGATCCAGGCCCTCCATCCTGGCCCCTTCTCTCGTGACTGGCAAACGTCCTCCCACGCCCTCTGCGCCGATGCCTTCTGGCCCCCAGCATCTCCTGCCTCTCCCCGTCACTGTCATCACCGCTGTCTCATCATTGGCATCTCCATGGCAACCCCAGGGCTCTGCGCTTGGCCCACCGCGCCGGCTCCTGTGGTTCTTTCCAGCGCCCATCCTCCGCTCCCCGGCTCTCGGCCCGTCCCGGCAGCAGGAAAGGCAGCCGCAGCCCAGAGAGGGGACATGGTCTGCCTGAGGTCACACAGCCCGACTTGGCCCCCTAAACTGCCTTTCTTTCTTTTCTTTTTTCTTTCTTTTCTTTTCTTTTTCTTTTTCTTTTTTTTTTTTTTTGGCCTGGCTATGTGCTCAGAAATCGCTCCTGGCTTGGGGAGACCATATGAGATGCTGGGGGATCAAACCGCTGTCCATCCTAGGCTGGCGCTTGCAAGGCAGATGCCTTACCTCTAGCGCCACTGCTTTGGCCCCTCTTTCTTTTTTAATTTGTTTTTGGGCTATACCTGGTGGCACTCGGGGATTTTCTCCTGGCTCTGCGCTCAGAAATCGCTCCTGGCTGGCTTGGGGGAACATATGGGATGCCGGGACTGGAACCTAGGTTGTCCAGATGCAAAGCAAATGCCCTACTGCTGTGCTATTGCTCCGGCCCCCTAAACTGCCTTCCTGGACAACTCCCTCCTCCAGGTTGCTCTGAACCAATTGGAGGAGAGTCAGACCAGAGACCGGAAAAGCTGCTCCCCAAAATTATCTCCATCGAGTTTTTTCTCCTGTGTGTGGGAAGAGGGGTGCTGCCCTGCCTGGGGACTGTTCCCACATTCCTCAAAGGCTAAGAGGCCCTAAGACCAACCCTGCTTGCCCTCATGACTCTCGGGCTGAGGAACTTCACCCCAAGAACCTGGGTCCAGGGCCCGAGTGACAGCACAGCAGGGAGGGGCTTCGTCTTGCACGTGGCTGACCTGGGTTCGATCCTCGGCATCCCATTGGGCTCTCCAAGCCCGCCAGGAGTGATTCCTGAGCAGAGCCAGGAGTAACCCCTGAGTGCAGTGGGTGCAGCCCAAAAAGCAAAAAATCCAGGGTGCCCCTCCTTCCTGGAGGCGACTTAGAAGTTGGAAGGAAGCCTAGGAGCAGCTTGGGGAGCAGGTGCCCCAAAGGGGGAGGTGAGACACGGGAGGTGTTTCTGGAGGACCAGAGCCCGCATCTTGGGGTGTCCGTGAGCGGCTGTCAGATGCAGAGGATGTGGGTGTCAAGGGCAGCCACAGGATGTAGGGGGCAGTGTCTGCAGCTCTAGGTGAGGGGCCCACCAATAAATGCATTCCTCCTCATCCTGGCTGTTTTTTTCTCCCATTGTGGTCTCTGAGATGCGGGTGGTGTAGCAACCAAGCTTAGGGGGGACCTCCAGGCTGGAAGAGGAGGTCATGTCAGGGCTGGCTGTGGTGAGGGGCTGCTTCCCATGTTTGTTTGTTTGTTTGCTTCCTCCTTCCTTCCTCTTTCTTTCTTTCTTTCTTTCTTTCTTTCTTTCTTTCTTTCTTTCTTTCTTTCTTTCTTTCTTTCTTTCTTTCTTTCTTTCTTTCTTTATTTCTTTCTTTCTTTCTTTCTTTCTTCCTTCCTTCCTTTCTTCCCTCCCTCCCTCCCTCCCTCCCTCCCTCCCTCCCTCCCTCTCTCTCTTTCTCTCTCTCTCTCTCTCCCTCTCTCTCTCTCTCTCTCTCTCTCTCTCTCTCTCTTTCTCTTCCTTTCTTTCTTTCTGTTTTTGGGCCACACCTAGTGGCTCTCAGAGGTTACTCCGACTCTGTGCTCAGAAATCGCTCCTGGCAGGCTCAGGGGGACCATATGGGATGCTGGGAATTGAACCCACATCCATCCTGGGTCTGCCGCTGTGCTCTCTCTCCAGCCCCCCATGCTGCCCTTTTTATATCTGCATGGGAACTACTGTAGGGCAGCCGGGAGACTGGGCTGGGGCCTGGGAGCACGACTATATTTGGTCAGCGGAGACCAGGCCCGGACGCTTAGGCCGGGAGGCAGCGAGGCGGGAGCCACTGGGGGGGGGTGCTCCCCACTTTGGAGTGCTTGGGTTGGCTTGAGGGGGGCCCTGAATGGGGAGGTTCCGTGTTTCGTGTAAGGCTGAAAGGCTGCCCTGGAGTGGTAGGCTGGCTTCAGAGCCTGCTCTTTCCTGAGCCCCGGGGGTCCTTCCTGGTGGCCCCCTACAGCCTTGCCCACCCCCTGAGACTGCTTTTTGGGCTTTGGCTCTCACTGTCCTCCCCTGGCCCTCCCTGGGGACATGGCTCGGCCTGAGAGACCAGTCTGCATTCCAGTCCAGTTCAGCCTGGGCACTGCACAAAGATTCTGGGGCCCCTGGGGAAGGATGTTTCCTGTTAGTCTTTTCTGGGGGACAGGGGGCGAATTTTGGCTTCTGGGCCACACCCAGTGGCGCTCACGGGTTACTCTAGGCTCTGTGATCAGAACTCTCTCCTGGCAGGCTCGGGGAATCACATGGGATGCCAGGAATCGAACCCTGGTCAGCCGCTCACAAGTCAAACGCCTTTCCCTCTGAGCTGTCACTCCAGACCACCCTGTTAGTGCTAGAAAGGACACAGAAGCCTGCATCTAGCAGGCCTCTCACACACACACACCAGTGAGCTCCTACAGCATGTGTGATCATGTATGTTGTACGTATGTGGCTGTTTGCCTGTGTCCCGTCAACCGCTCGCGCTCTGCAGCACGTGTCCATCACGCCGCTCTCGCTGGAGCTCCACTTTGGTCAAGGATCGCAGGTGGCATCGTTCATGGCGCCCACTCGCTGCCCTGCCAGCCTTGCACCGGTGGACGCTGAGCCCTGGGGGACTCTGGGGACTCGGGACCCGGAGCCAGGCTGCGCGGGAAGGTGACAGCGCCCCTCTCTTGCATTTGCGCTGCTGAGGAAGATTCGCCAGGAGGACGGAGGCAGCCGTGCAGCCGCCGCCCAGCGCTGCCCAGAGCCAGAGCACGAGGGACTGGTGGACCCCGGGGAGCCCCCAGGACCACTCCTGGCACTGACCCCCAATTGCTCGCTCGTGCAAAGCCTGCTGGGCCCTGCCTGCATTTTCCTGCGCAAGGGCTTCTCGGACCACTGGCGGCCTGTACGTAAGTTGAAACCCCAGAGGCCAGGGGGTGCGGGAGACAAGCTGGCCGGCTCTGACCCCAGCCCCGGCCCTTGACTTAGGAATTCCTTCCAGAACCCCTGCACCACTGACTTTCTCTCCCGAGTGACTGCCAGGCACAGGCTTTCTACAAGAGCCAGCAAGAAGAAGTAACGAGGGACGAAGAGGGTATCTGCCTTGCACATAGCCCAGCCGGGTTCGATCCCCAACATCTCATATGGTCTCCTGAGCCTGCTAGGAGCGATTCCTGAGAGCAGAGCCAAGGACGAACCCGAGTACTGCTGGGTGTGACATAAACAAACACAAACATGGGCCCGGAGAGATAGCACAGCGGCGTTTGCCTTGCAAGCAGCCGATCCAGGACCAAAGGTGGTTGGTTCGAATCCCGGTGTCCCATAGGGTCCCCCGTGCCTGCCAGGAGCTATTTCTGAGCAGACAGCCAGGAGTAACCCCTGAGCAACGCTGGGTGTGGCCCAAAAAAAAAACCAAAAAAAAAAAAAACAAACACAAACAACTAAAAGGAATAACAGGGACCAGTGAGATAGGACGGAATGGAGGTAAGGAGCTTCTATACACACAGTTGACCTTGGGTTCAATCCTTAGAATCCTGTATAGTCTCCTGAGCACCTCCGATTGTGCCCGAAAAAAAAAAAAAAAAAAAAAAGAATAACAGCAGCCAGCATTTGGGTTTTTATAGGTTTTTGTTTGTTTGTTTTTTTTTTTTTGGTCCACACCCAGTGATGCTCAGGGGTTTATTCTTGGCTCTGCATTCAGAAATTGCTCCTGGCTTGGGGGACCATATGGGACACTGGGGGATTGAACCACAGTCCGTACTAGGCTAGTATTCGAAGGCAACTGCCCTACACCACCTGTGCCACCACTTCGGTCTCAGTTTTTATGGTCTTTTGGCCCCTTACACACCGAGCTTTTTAAACCCTGCACCTAGGACTTCGGTGAACGGCAGCATGAAAGCCTCAGTGTGCGGCCAAGAGGTAGGAACTAGTATGGTTCCATTCTACAGAGGAGAACACTGAGACCAGGGGGCAGAGGGTTCAGACTTGGGGGTTCTGATACCCGGGTTGCCAGGGCTCCAAACAGTGGTACTGTTTGTCAGTGGTACCTCCCAGGAGAAACTTCCCAGAACCATGGAGCACTTTAGAATCTCTGCTGTCCAGCACAGTGGACAACCACTAGCTAGTTTCGTGGCTGCAGAAGCTTTGATTATTTTATTTTGGTTTGGTTTGGTTTGGAGGCCACACCCGGTTGCGCTCAGGAGTTATTCCTGGCTCTGCACTCAGAAATCTCTCCTGGCAGGCGCAGGGAACCATATGAGATGCTGGGCATCAAACCTGCGTCTGTCCTGGGTTGGCCACATGCAAAGCAAACAACCGACCACTGAGCTAGCGCTCTGGCCCCCAAACTTGTCACAATTTTTTTTTGTTTTGTTTTGGGCCACACTTGGCAGCTCTCAGGGGTTCCTCCTGGCTCTGTGCTCAGAAATCGCTCCTGGCTGGCTCGGGGACCATAATGGATGCTGGGAATCGAACCACCTTCCATCCTGGGTTGACCGTATCTAAGGAAACACCCTACCGCTGTGCTATCTCTCCGGCCCCTCAACCTGTCACAGCTTATTGGGGCCTGAGACCACACCTGACCCTGCTCCGGACTGACTCACTCCTGGCGGTGCTCAGGGGCCATGTGACAGGTAGCAAACCCAGGCCGGCTGTGTGCAAGGCAAGTTCCTTCCCCGCTGTACTACTGCTCATGTCTTTTTGTCTTGTTTTGCTTTTGGAGGGGCTGGTACTCTCGCCTGAGTGCTCAGGGACTCTCAGGAGAGACGGACCTTGTGCCTGGCCCGCAGAGTTTGCACACGAGCCCTCAGAACCATCCAGACTGGTCTCCTGGGAAGCCCTGGCAGGAGCCCGTTAGAACGGAGCAATGGCAGCTCAGAGAACTGAGCTGCCTCAGCCATGATCCCACGGCCCAGGGGCTGGAGAGAGAGCACAGCGCTAGGGCCTTTGCCTTGAACTCGGCCAACCTGGGACAGACCTGGGTTCGATCCCCGGCATCCCATAGGGTCCCCCAAGCCTGCCGGGAGCGATTTCTGAGTGCAGAGCCAGGAGGAACCCTTAGCATTGTTGTATGTGGCCCCAAAACCAAAAATAAATAAATAGATAAATAAAACAGATCCCACGGCCCAGAAGGCACAGCTTTGAGCACGGCCTGATCTGGAAGCCAAGCTCACCTCCCTGGCAGCAGACATGGGAGGAAGGAGTGAGTGTGATTGCTGTGGGGGGCTCCCTGCCACCTTGGTGGGGGCATCCTGCCTTTCTCCCGAGCACCCGAGCCCTGCTGTCACAACCCAGGAAAGCCGGAGGAAAGCCCACCCTCTCCGCTGAAGCAGCCGCTGGCTTTCTCGTTACTTGCCTTTGGGTGTCTCAGAAACGCGGAGGGCCACTGAGAGGGTTGGGCAGCACCCCGTTCCTCTGTCGTCCCTACCGCTGGGTCACGGAGAAATGGGAGGTGCTGCCTGAGCTATTACGGTTTTGGTTTGGGGGCCACAGCTATCGGTGACTCCTGCTTCGAGTTCAGAAATCGCTCCTATCAGGGCGTGGGGGGCCATAGGTGATGCGGGGGAATTGAACCCAGGTCAGCCAGTGCAAGGCAAACGGACCCAGCCACTAGACTACCAGCCCCTTGGTGTGCTGCTTGGGACCGAAGGTGGGCCAGGCCTTGCTCTGCCGGACCTCGAGGGCAGACTCTGCCGGGTCTGCGGGCACGAGCACCTCACCCCTCACTCACACTCACGCCGGCAGAATGGGGTCAAGGTGGCATTGGCAAGAATCACTTTTTTGGGGGGTGTTTTGGGTCACACCAGTGGCGGCTCAGGGGTTCCTCCTGGCTCTGTCGCTCCTGGCAGGCTCGGGGGGCCTTATGGGACGGCTGCATGCGAGGCCAATGCTCTGCCGCTGTGCTATGGCTCTGGCCCCAAGAACCACCCAACCACCCTCTTTTTTTTTTTGTTTGTTTTTTTTTGTTTTGTTTTCGGGCCACACCCGGTAACGCTCAGGGGTTACTCCTGGCTATGTGCTCAGAAGTTGCTCCTGGCTTGGGGGACCATATGGGACACCGGGGGATCGAACTGTGGTCAGTCCAAGGCTAGCGAAGGCAAGGGCAGGCACCTTACCTTTAGCGCCACCGCCCGGCCCCCCAACCACCCTCTTGAGCCTGCCAAGTCCCAGACCTGGCTTGGTAGTGACAGCTGCGTGGTGGGATGTGGGGTAGAGGTGGCAGGACTCACAACCACCGGACCACCCTCGCCATGTGTTGGGACAGGAAGGCGACGAATGCCAGGGATCCGACTCTGGGCCTGGCTGATGCCCTGAGCCCTAGCCCAGCCCTCACATGCATTGATTTTTTTTTTTAATTCTTCATTATTGAAAGGGGGACCATACGCAGCAGTGCTTGGGGGAGTGTGGGGTGGGACTTCCTTGTACTCAGCCTGTGCTCCAGTCTTTTTGTTTGGTTTGGTTTTGGTTTTGGTTTTGGTTTTTGGGGCATACCCGGTGATGCTCAGGGGTTACTCCTGGCTCTGTGCTAAGAAATCACTCCTGGCAAACATGGGGGACCACATGATTTGAACCACTGTTTGCCACTGTCTGTCCTGGAGCAGCTGCTGGCAAGGCAAACTCCCTACCGCTGTGCTATCTCTCCAGCCCCTTTTTTTCAGCTCCTCCTCTTCCTGCTCTTCTTCTTCTTCTTCTTCTTCTTCTTCTCCTTCTCCTCCTCCTCCCCCTCTTCTTTCTTCTTCTTCCTTCTTTTCTTCTTCCTCCTCCCCTCTTCTTTTTCTTCTTCTTTCTTCTTCTCCTTCTCCTTCTTCTTCTCCTTCTCCTCCTCCTCCTCCTCCTCGTCCTTCTTCTTCTTCTTCTTCTTCTTCTTCTTCTTCTTCTTCTTCTTCTTCTTCTTCTTCTTCTTCTTCTTCTTCTCCTCCTCCTCCTTCTTCTCCTCCTCCTCCTCCTCCTTCTTCTCCTCCTCCTCCTCCTCCTCCTCCTTCTTCTGTATTCTTCATTATTGAAAGTGAGCCACGCCCAGCAGGCGGCCTGGGAGGGGGAGTATGGGGTACAGGCATAGAACCAGGACTCAGACATACTCAGCCTGTGCTTCAGCCTTGTTTCGTTTTGGTTTGGTTTTGGGGTACACCTGGTGGTGCTCAGCGATCACTCCTGGAAGACTCAGGGGACCATAAGGAATTTGGGGGTCGAACCTGAATCCATTTGAATTAGCCACATGCAAGGCAAATGCTCTTCCACTGTGCTATCTCTCCGACCCCTGTCCTCCAGCCTTTTGCCCTTTGAGCCTCTCCCTGTTGCAAGAATGCTCAACAGTCGGTGTTTTTGTCTTGTTTTGGACCGCAATCAGCGATGCTCAGGGGTTATTCCTGGCTCTTGTGCTCAGGAATCAGTCACTCCTGGTGCTGCTTGGGGACCCTGTGGGATGCCGGAAAGGAAACCTGGGGCCCCATCACCTGGCCGTCTGGCCAGTCTCTGCAAGGTCTCAGAGCACCGGGCCTGGGGTTCCCGCGGGATGTTTCTAGATTCTCAGACGAGGGTGTCTGGGGAGCCCCAGACTGTCAGCTCCAGCGGAGCTGGCCCTGGGCCTGCATTCAGTCATGTGCCCAGTCCGAGGGCTCCTTCCTCTTCAGGCACAACCGTGGCAAAGCAGTCACTCGGGCGAGGAAGGGCAGCTCTGGGGAGCAGCTTCGGGGCCCCCTCAGCAAGCCTCGCTGGGCACCCCTTGTATTTCGTGTCTGGGCAGGCCGGGGAAGCTTGTGGGGGACACACAGGTACCTCACCAGCTGGACGGAGCCTGCTTTGCGCTTAATCTGGGCCTGCTCTTCACAGAACTCTGCCGTCTGTTCTGCCCGGACCTGGGCTGCATTCAGCTTCAACAGGGAGGCCTGGCACTGGTTGGAACCCGGCGTTGTGTGTTTTGTGGATCCTGGTGGCGGCCAGAAGCTCTGGCAGCCCCCCGGGGTGTGAGACTTTATCCCCAGGCTGGCATCCGGTTGGAGATGGGACAGCAGTGCCCAGGAAGCAGAGCGCGGCCTCACGCTGCCTCCGCACCCCAAATCTCTTCCGCCGCCTTCCTCTTGCTTCTTGCTACCAGTCACCTCCCTTTCAGTCCCCTGGCCAATCTTCTGCTTCTCATCTTGGGATGATCCCTGCACAGACAACTTCTTTGATTATAGGGGTTCGCGTCCAAATCAGTCCCCAGTGCATTTTGACTCTGGAATAAGAGAGCGGGTCAGAGTCCGGCTGGAGGGGACGGCCTGCCCCCCCTTCTCCCTTTAGGAAGGTCCAGGGCGCCTTGTGAAGCCCCATCACCTCCCGCCCCCCCCCCCCCCGCGGCACCCTCGTCCCTGCTGTGCTGGGCCAGCCCTGGCCACTGCGGCCACTCAGGGCCCTTGTTCTCTCGTTCCAGGACAGATCTCTGCGACCGGAGGAGATCGAAGGTGAGTAGTGAGGGCAGGAAGGCGGGCTGGAGGGGCTCCAGTGAGCACCCCCAGGACCAAGCCAGCCTCAGCGGGGCCTCCCCGTGCTGTGCTCCGTCCCAGAGCTCCGGGAGGCCTTCCGGGAGTTCGACAAGGACAAGGACGGCTACATCAACTGCAGGGACCTGGGCAACTGCATGCGCACCATGGGCTACATGCCCACCGAGATGGAGCTCATCGAGCTGTCCCAGCAGATCAACATGAACCGTGAGAGCCCCCGGCCTGGCCCCTGACCTTCCTGGGTGGGTGGGGAAGGGAAGGGAAGGGAAGGGCGAGAACAGGAAGTCACCCTGGGGTGTTCTGGTTGTTTTTAAGACTTTATGGGTTGGTTGGTTGGTTTGGGGGCCACTCCCGGTGGCGCTCAGGGATGACTCCTGACTCTGCACTCAGAAATCTCCCCTGGCAGGCCGGGAGACCCTAGGGGATGCCGGAAATTGAACCGGGTCAAACACCCTACCGCTGCACTGTCTCTCGGTACCAGCATGGGGGATTCTGTGAAGCAGCTTGGGGCCTGGTTTTTGTTTGTTGTTTGCTTGTTTTCATTGAAACAACTGTGATCAACAGAGTCCTCCATAGTTGAATTTGAGATAGACAATAACCAGTCTAGGAATAAACCTGACACAGCAGAAAAGGAGTCCAGGCTCTTCCCACCCCCAGTGTCGACCTCCCCCACCGATGGCCTCAGGTGCATCCCAGGCCACCACCCTCTGTCCCCTGCCTGCCTGCCTGCCTGCCAGTGAGTCTACATGATTAAAACTTAGGTCCCTTGATCCTATTCTCTTTGACTTGGACTTGGATATTTAGTTCTGTTCTTATATATTTCCCTGCCAATGCATCCGAGAGCACTTGGCCCCTGTCCCCTGCCTTTCTTCATTCCTTTCTTCTTAGTTTTTTTGTTTGTTTTTGGGCCACACCCTGTGACACTCAGGGGTTACTCCTGGCTATGCGCTCAGAAATCACTCCTGCCTTGGGGGACCATATGGGACGCTGGGGGATCAAACCGCAGTCCATCTTAGGCTAGCGTGGGCAAGGCAGATGTATTACCGCTTGCACCACCACTCTGGCCACACCTTTTTCTTAGTTTTATAGAAAAATGTGGGAATATGTGGTAAAATAAAGTAATCCATGTCCCAAGGTTCTATGAAAAAGGCAGGAGCCCCAATTTAAAGGATAAGAGGTCACAAAAATCCCGTTAATAAAAAAAGTATGTGGCAAGTTTTTCATTTGCTTGTTTGCATAGGCCAGTGGTCGGCAACCTGCGGGTCGAGAGCCACACGAGGCTCTTTCCACTTTTTTTTTTTTTTTTTTGGTTTTTGGGCCACACCCTGTGCCGCTCAGGGGTTACTCCTGGCTATGCGCTCAGAAGTTGCTCCTGGCTTCTTGGGGGACCATATGGGACGCCGGGGGATCGAACCGCGGTCCGTCCTAGGCTAGCGCAGGCAAGGCAGGCACCTTACCTCCAGCGCCACCGCCCGGCCCCTCTTTCCACTTTTTAAAGCGGCTCTTTTGTGTGAGAGCCGGCGGCCGCTCCAGGAGTCAGGACTCTGCTCCTAGTCTCTGTCAGTGCACGCCCTGTGTGGCTCTTAAAATAAATTTCAATCGTGGTTTGGGCGGGATTTGGCTCGGTTGGAAAAAATAGGTTGCCCACCACTGGCATAGGCACAGCAAAATGTGGGGGAAATAGAAAGGAAAAACCTTTAGCCTAAAAACAAGGAGACCTTACGCTGAAACATGGCATAGAGTTTTTTTTTTTTTTTGGTGGGGGGGAATTGTTTTGTGTCCGACCCAGTGGGGCTGGGAGATGCCAGCGTAACCAGGCTTTGGGAAGGACTTCAAGGAGAGAGAAGGCTTGGAGTGCAGGGAGCTTTTTTCCTGAAAGGACAAAGGGAAGGGGTGGAATGCAGGGGGTTGGGGAGTGGGACAGAGAAGAGGCAGTAGCAGGGGGCCCCCTCCTAGACCACCGCTGATTAGAGATCTCCTGGGTTTGACTTCCTGGTGGAGCATGTCTGGGGGTTCCCAGGCACCTGTCCTTGGGGGTGTTGAAGCTCCAGCTGAGAGTTGGCAGAAGTCAGGCAACGGGCCCTGAGCACCCCTCTCTGCCTTCCTGCTTTGTGGTTGTGTGTGTGTGTGTGTGTGTGTGTGTGTCTCTCTCTCTCTCTCTCTGAAATATGTTGCTCATCTCTGTGAACCCCAGTTTCTCTTTCCTGTCCATCTCTACCTCTGTCCACTTCCAGACCAGCTTGCTGAGTTAAGCCCTGGCTCAGCTCCTGAGCTTTTCTTTGATAACCACTACCCAGGGTCCCCTTTCTGCTTCTTCTTGGCTCTGAGTGGGTCTAGGAGGGACGTAGACCCCCTCACTCAGTCATCGGATCAGAGGATTTTGTTAGGACAGGGGACATTGTAAGGGTCCGAGTTGACCCCCCACGTTGACGCTGAGAGTCGGAGACCACCTCCGATAACGCAAGGTGCAAAAGGGAGCTCATTCGGCTAGGCCAGCCGAGGTCCGAGTCTCATCCAACCAGAGAGTCTTGACAAGGAGCCCGAGGCAAAGTCTTAGCCAGGTTATATAGAAATCCCAAGCATTGGGGCTGGGGAGATAGCATGGAGGTAGGGCGTTTGATTTGCAAGCAGCCAACCCAGGACCGATGGTGCTTTGAATCCCAGCATCCCATATGGCCCCCTGTGCCTGCCAGGGGCGATTTCTGAGCATAGAGCCAGGAGGAACCCCTGAGGGCTGCCGGGTGTGACCCAAAAACAAACAAACAAAAAGGCCTCACTAGGGCTTGGGACCCCACCTTGATCCTAGGCTCAGGGGCTTTGGTTCTCACAGCGTGAAGCTCCAACCTCTCTTCTCTCTCAGTGGGTGGCCATGTGGACTTCGACGACTTCGTGGAGTTAATGGGTCCCAAACTCCTGGCGGAGACGGCAGACATGATCGGAGTCAAGGAGCTCCGAGATGCTTTCAGAGAGGTGAGTGGGGGTCCCCAACCAGAGGTCCCGCCCAGAAGAAGAAATGTCCGAGCTTGGGCCTCAACAAAGGGTCTCTGGGGGGCCAGAGCCAGAGCATGGCAGGGAGGACATTTGCCTTGCATACTGCCAACCCGGATGGATCCCTGGTATCCCACATGATCCCTGATCCTGTCAGGAGTGCTTTCTTTCTTTCTTTTAATTACTTTAAGCACCACGGTTATAAAATTGTTAATTGTTGGGTTTCTGTTGTACATGCCCCCCGTTGTTCATCAGTGCCCCCTTCCCCCCACCAAAGTCTCCCATGTCCCTCCCACTCCCCAGCCAATCCCACTCTCTCCTGCCTCTAGGGCAGGCAATTGCTCCTGTCAGTCTGTCTGTCTCTCTCTTTCTCTTCCTGACACTGTGCTTTGCAGTGTTGTTCGTTGCCAGTTAGTTTCTTCACTTTCAGCTCTGAGTTCTTGTCCAGAGCGGTCAGTTCCCAGGACCTCGCAGACCCTTCTCGCCCCGACCTTCACTCACTGCTCTTGATGGCGGGCTTTCTACCTGGGCTGAGCCTCCTGACCCTTCTCTCTTTTGTTTCTGTAGTTGTTACAGTAGTGATTTCTGAGTAGAGAATTAGGAGTAGCCCCTGATCACTGCTGGGGTGACCCCCCAAAAAATAAAACCAAAGAAACAAACATAAAAAAGAAAAGTCTGGGGGCCGGAGTGATAGCATTTGCCTTCCACTCAGCCAACAGGGACAGACCCAGGTTCGATTCCTGGCATCCCTTGTGGTCCCCTGAGTGTGCCAGGACCGATTTCTGAGCATAGAGCCAGGTGTGGCTGGAAAAAATAAATAAAAGAAAGAAAGAAAGAAAGAAAGAAAGAAAAGTCTCCGGGACACAGGCTGAGGGGTGCTGACTAGTGAATCTCCACGCGGTTCCACCCTCTCCCTCCTCCTCTCTCCCCCCAGTTTGACACCAACGGCGACGGGGAGATCAGCACCAGCGAGCTGCGGGAGGCCATGAGGAAGCTCCTGGGCCATCAGGTGGGACACCGGGACATAGAGGAGATCATCCGAGACGTGGACCTCAACGGGGATGGACGAGTGGACTTCGAAGGTGGGTGACGTGCACCGAGACGGAGGGGGCCTCTCTGGCGCCTCACCCTGTCTTCGTGCAGCCGGCAGTCTTGTCCAGCTTGCTCCCTGGGCCCTTCGTTCCTCGACTTTCCCTGCCAGCTGTGTGTCCTCCATGACCTCCTGTCCCGTCTCCCTGCCTCTGTCCATCCACCCACCTCCCCATTCGTCTAATTCTTGTCCCCTCGCTCCCTCGCTCCCTCCCTCCCTCCCTCCTTCCTTCCTTCCTTCCTTCCTTCCTTCCTTCCTTCCTTCCTTCCTTCCTTCCTCCCTCCCTCCCTCGCTCCCTCCCTCCCTCCCTCCCTCCCTCCCTCGCTCCCTCCCTCGCTCCCTCCCTCGCTCCCTCCCTCCTTCCTTCCTTCCTTCCTTCCTTCCCTTCTTCCCTCCCTCCCTCCTTCCTTCCTTCCTTCCTTCCTTCCTTCCTTCCTTCCTTCCTTCCTTCCTTCCTTCCTTCCTTCCTTCCTTCCTCCCTCCCTTTCCTTCCTTCCTTCCTTCCTCCCTCCCTCCCTCCTCCCTCCCTCGCTCCCTCCCTCCCTCCCTCCCTCCCTCCCTCCTTCCTTCCTTCCTTCCTTCCTTCCTCCCTCCCTCGCTCCCTCCCTCCCTCCCTCCCTCCCTCCCTCCCTCCTTCCTTCTTTATGCCGAGATCAAACCCGGGTTGGCCACATGCAAGGCAAATGCCCTATCCGCTGTGCTATCAATCCAGTCCCAGGAAGTTGATGTTTTTCTTGTCTTTTTGTTTTTGGCGGGGGTGGGGGGCAGAGTACAGACCTTCCAAGCTGCGACCACTATCAACGGGACTCAACCAGATGGTCCACTGCTTGGGCCCCACCATGCTGGGCCTGTGTGTGCGAGTGCCAGGGACCTCTCCCGGCCATATGCACACCCTCCAGCCCTCTGACCTGTCTCCCCAGCTCCAAATTGGCCGATTTCCAGTGGAAGCCAGGAGAGGACTTAAAGGGACCAGGCATACAGCTTCCATTGCCGGTGTCTGGGTTTGCCTCGCATGCCTCCCACCCGGCATCCCAGAGAATAGGGTCAGGAGCGATTCCTAATGCAGAGCCAGAAGTCACCCCTGAGCATCGCCAGGTGTGGCCCTCACACTAAAAAACTGAAGAAAACGAGGCAGGAGAGATAGTGCAGTGGTAGGGCGTTTGCCTTGCATGTGGCGGACCCAGGAGGGACCCAGTTCTATTCCTGGTATCCCATATGGTCCCCCAATCTGCCAGGGGCAATTTTTTTTTCTTTTTGTTGGGGGGGTAGGTCACACCCGGCGATGCTCAGGGGCCCCTCTTGGCTATGCGTTCAGAAATCGGTCCTGGCTTGGAGGACCACATGGGACGCCAGGGATCGAAATGAGGTCCATCAAGGCAAGCGCCCTACTGCTGTGCTACCGCTTCGGCCCTGCCTCTCTTTTTCTTATTTTCTGAGCACAGAGCCAGGAGTAACCTCTGAGCGCCTCCGGGTGTGGCCCAAAAACCAATCAATGAATCAATCAATCAATAATTAAAAAATAAATAAAAAACTGAAGAAAAAACCAAGCAAACAAAATAAAGGAGAGAAGGCATATGCGTATCACAGGTGTGGAAGATGGATTGGAAGAGACTGTGGGACCCAGAAGGGAACGGGGGAGCGGTGGCTGTGTGTGTGTGTGTGTGTGTGTGTGTGTATGTGTGTGTGTGTGTGTGTGTGTCTGTGTGTGTGTGGGGGGGCTGCAGATCTGGGGGTGTACTTACTTCGGTCTCCCCCTGCAGAATTTGTCCGGATGATGTCCCGCTGAGGCCTGGAGGGCCCCTCGAGGACTGCCAAACTCCCCGGGCCGGGAGAGGAGCACGGGGCCTGCCTCAGCCCGCCTCACCCGCCGCCACCGCTGCCTCCGCCGAGCGCCCAGGGCGGCAGGTGGAAGGAGCCTGCCTGCACCCCGGGGAGCCCCCGGACCCCGCCCCTCTGCACTGTGAAAGACTCTCCTGCAACTGGAAAGGGAGGCGCCGGCCGCCGCCGAGGGGCCCAGTGCCAAGCCGGCAGAGGTCCTGCCAGGTGCCCAGTGCCAGGGACCAGCCGCCGCTGGCCGGGC
This sequence comes from Suncus etruscus, assembly GCF_024139225.1. Taxonomy (NCBI): domain Eukaryota; kingdom Metazoa; phylum Chordata; class Mammalia; order Eulipotyphla; family Soricidae; genus Suncus; species Suncus etruscus. The sequence continues at coordinate 870,860 of NC_064849.1, read as the reverse complement.
GGGCCGGGGAGCCAGCCAGAGCCCGCACCAACGCATGCCCGCTCCCGGGGGCTCAGCCTCAGCCTCAGCCTCAGCGTCCCCTGGCTCTGTGCCATCCTTGCTCGCCCCAGCCCGTCTCTCCCGACCAATAAAGGGTTTCCAAAGGAAAGGGTGCTCAGGGCTGGGTGGGGGCGTCTGTCTTTGTCCCCTGGGCCCGGTGGGTGGGAGGACCGCTCGCTCGCTCCTCTAGGACGGTCCTGGCACAGGTGCGGGACTCTCGCGGCCTCGAAGCCTCGTTCCTGGGCCCAGGGGCAACGGGCTGTACGTGATGCTCCTGCTGCCCCGAGTCCTTACGGGGCCTGAAAGAAAGCATAGTGGTGGGGCCGGAGCGATAGGGCCTGGCCTTGCATGTGGCCGAGCCAGGACAGACCCGGGTTTGATTCCCAGCATCCCATATGGTTGGTCCCCTGAGTCTGCCAGGAGCGATTTCTGAGCACACTGCCAGGAGGAACCCCTCCGCACCACCGGGTGTGCTTCAAAAACCAAAGGAAAACACACACATAGCGGGCTGGAGCCTTAGTACAGCGGGGAGATTTTGCCTTGCATACCGCTGACCCAGGTTCGAGTCCTGGCACCCCACACAGTTCCTCAAGCACCACCAGGAATGAGTCCTGAGTGCAGAGGCAGGCATAATCCCTAAGGACTCTTGGGCTGTGGCCCAAAAAGTGCAAAAAAGGAAAACATTGAGGCCAGGGCTATAGTACAGTGAGGAGGGCGCTTACCTTGCACGTGGCTGACGTGGGCTCGATCCCAGCGTCCCAGATGGTTCCCCCCCCCCACACCCCTTGCGCACAGCTAACGTAGCCTCAAAAACAAACATAAAAATGTATGAGGGTTCGGAGCAATTGCACAGCTGTAGGGCGATTGCCTTGCACGCAAGACAGATCCAGGTTCGATTCCCAACATCCCACATGGTCCCCTGAGCCTGCCAGGAGTGTGATTCCTGAGTGCAGAGCCAGGAGTAACCCCTGAGCACGCTGGGTGTGGCCCCAAAACCAAAAAAGAAAGATAGAAAAATGCTGGGGGTTGGAGGTGAGGTCTGGGATTTGCTTCTCCAAGAAGCTTGTAGGAAGCTAATGTCCGCCCGGCCCCCAGTGGGAGAAGGCTGTAGACTCCCGACATCTGGATGCTTGGGCAGCAGAGGGAAGGCTGGGAGTGGTGAGTGACTGGAATTGGAGGTGAGTGGAGGAGTCCCAGCTCTCACTGGGCCTAGGAGGCCCTGTTCTCCGGGCAGGCAGGCAGGAAGGGCCGGATGCTTGCCTTGGCCAGAAGCCGGGTAATCTCCGTCTTGAGGCCAGAGGTCTGGGACCTCTCCGTGCTCTCTCCAATAAGTCACTTCACAGCCCTGTCTGGACACTGGAGTGCCAGAGCGCGAGCCTTTACGAAGGGCCTCTGCAGGCATCTTTGCGAGCTGAAAAGATGAACCCCGCCCCCAGAGAGGGCAGCCCAGGTGCCAGTGAGATGGGCCCTAAGACCAGAAATGCTGACTGGCTGGGTCGGAGAGAAAGCATGGAGGTAAGGTGTTTGCCTTACATGCAAAATGTCAGTGGTTCGAATCCCAGCATCCCATATGGTCCCCCGAGCCTGCCAGGGGCAATTTCTGAGCGTAAAGTCAGGAGGAACCCCTGAGTACTGTGGGCGTGACCCAAAAAACTACACACACAAAATGCTGACTGGGGTGGGGTTGGGGTGGAACGATAGCACAGCAGTAGGGTTTGCACACAGTCGAGCCTGGACAGACAGGGGTTCAATTTCCAGCTTCCCATAGAGTCCCCCGAGCCTGCTAGGAGCAATTTCTGAGTGCAGAGCCAGGAGTAACCCCTGAGCACCCCCAGGTGTGGCCCAAAAACCAAAAAAAAAAAAAAAAAAAGCTTAAACTTAACCTAAAAGATTTTAAATGAAAACAACGTGAAAGAGCAAACATGAGAAATGTTCCTCTTTGAATCAGGGATCTAGCACCTAGCAGGGGTCTCAAACTCGCGGCCCACGGGCCGTTTCTGGCCCTCCGAACATTTTGTGGCCCTGCCCTAGAGGAATCCTTTTTTGTTTTGTTTTGTTTGTTTGAGTCACACCCCCCAATGTTCAAGGCTTACTACTGACTTTGCACTCAAGGATCACCCCGACTTTGTCTCCTGTGGCCCCCAGGTCAATTGAGTGTGAGACCCCTGCTCTAGAGTTTTCCAAAACAGGAACCAAAAAGAGCTTGTCTCCCCAATGTGTTCCCGGGGATGTGGTGTAAAATACCCACACTGAGCATATGTACGCAAAACTACCTTAACTCAGCTGACATCACTCTGAAGGACACTCCCAGAATGTGAATGAGAATAGCTGGAAATAGTTTTAGTTTACTCAATATCACATGCTCGAAGAAAGTTTGCCTGAGAAAGCACTGAAGAGGTCATTTCTTCATCCAGATTTCACAAACTCATGGTGCAAACAAAATGGGTCCCACAGCTTCCTTTATAGAAATAATTGCTTTTTGGGGCCGGAGAGATAGCGTGGAGGTAAGGCATTTGCTTTTCATGCAGAAGGATGATGGTTCAAATCCCAGCATCCCATAGGGTCCCCTGGGCATGCCAGGGGTGATTTCTGAGCATAGAGCCAGGAGGAACCCCTGAGCACTGCTGGGTGTGACCCAAAAACCAAACAGAAAAAAAAGAAATAATTGCTTTTCACTGCTCTCAACATTTTTTTTGGGGGGGAGGGCACACTCAGCAGCGCTCAGGGGTTCCTCCTGGCTCTGCACTCATAAATCGCCCCTGGCAGGCACAGGCTGGGGGGACACCCATGGGATGCCTGGGATCAAACCTGGTCCGTCCCACATCGTCCAAGTGCAAGGCAAACGCCTTATTGCTGTGCTATGGCTCTGGCCCCCAAACTGGATAGTTTAGGCTCTTCGGTCTCCAGGGTTGTTTATTTGTTTGTTTGTTTGTTTTGGCCACTGTTGAATTAAATAAATAACGACGGGGCTGGATGGCGATGGATGGAGGCCTTTGTGCTTAGGCCCCAGCCACGTGGCTTCATCCCCCATCCAGCTGGCGGGTTCCAGGCCCAGGTGATCGGCGTAATCAAGACTCACTCACAGGCAGGCTTCAGGAAGCATTAACTTTATTCAGGCCCTATTCACCACATGTGTGTGGCCTATCTCTAACCTTTTAAGCACTAGTTATTGTTGGCCCTGCATCTAAACTCCTTTCAGCCATCTTCCCTTTGGGCTCCATGCTGGTCAAAGACCAGAACACAGAAACCCAGAAGCCAGAGCGCCCAGCAGCGCAGAAAGGGCCAAGAGCCAAAAGGGCCAAAAAGCCAAAAGGGCAAAAAGCCAAAAGGGCCCAAATTCCCTTGGTCCAAGCCTTATCTAACATTTCCAGGAATGGGAGGGTCTAGCAGGTAAGGTTACACCTACTCTCCGGTTCCCAAGACCCCTCCCAGAAGTGGGTGGGTCTAGGGTCTTAAATAGGTACACCCACAGGCCACACCCAGAGGTGCTCCGCACTCAGGAATCCTTCCTGGGAGTTGGGGGGCTCATGAGGGAACCCAGCCTGGGTGTTCAAGGCAAGCGCCCTACCCACTGTCCTACCACTTCATCCCCCAGGGGTTTGCCCAAAGGCTGGAGCCTGATTTAAACCCAGGAGGAGGCAGCTGCTGCCCTGTGCCAAGGGCCGCCGACGCCGACGGCCAAAGCCAGAGTGGGACCCAAACATCCTTCACCAGCTGAAGTAGGAGCGAAGGAAGGGGTGGGGAGGCCTTTGCAATATGAAAGGTTTACAGGCGAGCTCTTAAGGACTGGCAGTGTTGCCGCCCAAGTGCACTTACGTATCCCTTGGCGTTACGAGGAGCAATCCCCAAGCGTGGACGGGAGCTTCCGAACTGTGCTGGGTCACCCCAAAACAAAACACCCAAAACCGAAAAAAAGAATGTGGGTAAGACTAGACCTTGGTGTCCAGCTGTGCGCTTGGGGGAGAAGTCTGTAAAGATGTACAAAGGGGCAGAGCAATAGCATAGAGGGTAGACCTTTTCGCCTGGCATGCAGAGGACCCGGGTTCAATCTCTGGCATCCCATAGGGTCCCTGAGCACACCAGGAATGACCCTGAACACTGATGGGGTGGCCCCCCAAACAAAAAGCGAGCAAACAACAACAAAAAATAAGTACAAAGGAACTGGAGTGGTAGTCTAAAAACAGTGAATTTCTGTTCTTTTTGAAGTGGGATGGTGGGCTGGGCAGCCTGGCTCTCTACTTGTGCTTGTCCCTGGTGGAGTTCTGGGGGTCTCCGAAGGGCTAGACATTGGTTTATTTTATTATTTATTTTGTTATTTTGTTTTTGGGCCACACCCAGTAGTGCTCAGGGAAGTCGCTTCTGGCAGGCTTGGGGGACCTTATGGGAGGCCGGGGATCAAACCAGGTTCATCCTGGGTCGTCAGCATGTAAGGCAAACACCCTACTGCTGTGCTATCGCTCTGGCCCTGAACTCATGTTTCAAAAAGTGGGTTCTAGGCAGGTAGGGCTTTCCCCTTGCATGTGGCAGACCCAGGTTTGATCCTCGGCACCCCGTACTGTCCCCTGAGCACCGCCAGGAATGATCCCCGAGCTCTGAGCCAGGAGTAACCTCTGAGCACCGTGGGGTGGGGCTTCCCCAAAAGGTGTGGGTTCCAAAACAAGCCGACTGGGTTCAAATCCCAGCTCTGCTTCTTTTTTTTTTTTTTTTTTTTTTTTTTTTTTGGTTTTTGGGCCACACCCTGTGACACTCAGGGGTTACTCCTGGCTATGCGCTCAGAAGTTGCTCCTGGCTTCTTGGGGGACCCTATGGGACGCCGGGGGATCGAACCGCGGTCCGTCCTAGGCTAGCGCAGGCAAGGCAGGCACCTTACCTCCAGCGCCACCGCCCGGCCCCCCAGCTCTGCTTCTTACTGGCTGCTAACAGACGAGTCTGGATTCCCTCTGGGCCCTGCTTTCCGCACCTGCCTTTGCTTGTTTCTGCACTTTCTCATCTGTGAAATGGGACTGAAGGTACATGCAGGGGTTCTGGTTAGGTGTCGTTGGATTGTGGCGTCAGGGGTCCAAGTCGGGCTTGACACACGACAGGCAAACTCATGGAGTCGCATCGGAATGTTGACTCAACCAGTTCCAATCCTTGAAGCATCGGGTCCGGAGTAGAAGGACGAGACCACACGCCTGGATAAAGTTTAATGCTTTAATCCGTCTGCCAACAAGACCCCCACACTGGCCAGCCAGGGCCGAAGGGGGAGGAGCCCCACCCAAGGTCATGAGGAAGACTATATAGCGAAGAATAGAGGGAGGCTCCAGCTTTCTGGTGATCCTTGAAATGACTGGCTGCTGTCTAGGGGTTTCTCCTAGTGCTCCGTTGTCCTTCCCGGATAGGCTACCTGGTATGGGCAGGTAGCTCGGGGCGGGGTCATGGAAACAGGCTTGTGAAGACCAACGTGTGGCTTACACCAGATGGCGCTACCCCTGCTCAGAACCTGAGGAGAAGCCTGCCCCGTGGCCCTCACAAAACGGCGACCCTCCTTGTTCAGAATTCAGGCCCCAACGGTGCCCACCACGACCTCGACCCTCAGCTTCCACTGCCACTATCTCTCTGGGCCCAGCTAAAAAAATCTCTTAAGCGACACAGTTAAGCGCTGGAACACAAGGCCAAGAGATAGCACAGCAGGGTGTTGGCCTTGCACACGGCCAACCCCAGACAGACCTGGGTTTGATCCCAGCAAACCTGCCAGATGTGACTTCTGAGCACAGAGCCAGGAGAGACCCCTGAGTGCTGCCGGTGTGACCTCCCAACAAACAAACAAACAAACAAACAAGAGCTGGAACACAAGGCCCAAGTGTTAGCACAACAGTGGGGCATTTGCCTTACATGTAGCTGCCCAGATTTGATCCTTGGCATCCCATATGGTCCCCCGAGCGCTGCCAGGAGTAACTCCTGAGCACCGCTGGGTATGACCCCAGAAACTAAAAGAAAAGCAAACCTAGGGCCCAGAGAGGTAGCACAGCGACGTTTGCCTTGCAAGCAGCCGATCCAGGACCAAAGGTGGTTGGTTCGAATCCCGGTGTCCCATGTGGTCCCCCGTGCCTGCCAGGAGCTATTTCTGAGCAGACAGCCAGGAAAGACCCCTGAGCACTGCCGGGTGTGGCCCAAAAACCAAAAAAAAAAAAAAAAAAAAAAGAAAAGAAAAGAAAAGCAAACCTGTTCCCCACAGGCTCTGCCTACAGGGGGCCCCCAGGTTCCACCCCTGGCACAGCAAGGCTCGTCCCTGGAGCACTACCGGGAGTGTTCCCTCTGAATGTAAGTCTCGTGGACCTGGGAGGTGAAGGCTGTGCTGTAAACTCCTTGGCAGGTTAGGAAACTCAGGTTTCTTTTTTTGTTTTTGGGTCACACCCGGCGGCACTTGAGTTATTGCAGGCTCTGCATTCAGAAGTCGCTCCAGGCAGGCACAGGGGACCACATGGGATGCTGGGGATCGAACCACCATCTTTCGTCCCGCCCTGAGTGGTCCAGGGTTGTCCTGGGTCAGGCTTGTGCAAGGCAAACGCCTACCGCTGTGCTCTCTCTCAGCCCCAGGCAACTGAGGTTTCTGAGGAAAGACTTGCCCAGGTCTCTAAGGTACCAATTTTTCCCACCATTCCCCTGGAACCCCGAGGCATGGCCAGTTTCCTCTCTAGTGAGATGTGACGCACATCCCTACCCCCCTGGAAAGAAAGAGATAGAAAGCCAAGCCCTCTCTTCCCCCCTAAAGTTCAAGCTTAGTTCAAGGTTGCATGGGTCAAAAGGAGGCACTCTGAAAAAAAAAGTAGGCAGGCTGGGCTGGCACGGTTGCCGCCTTGGGACCAGGCCACCTGCCCCGAAGTCCCAGGGCTGGCAGGAATCGCAGAGTCCAAGGCTGGGCTGGCCCCCCTTTCTATGAAGTCACCTTTTGAACTTTTATCGGAGCTTATCAGTAGAAATAAAAGGGGGGGCCTGGGGTACTCTATAAACTTAAAATAGGTCGGGCGGAATTACAAGGAGGCTTTGTTCTGGCAATTCCCCGATCTGCACAGGAAGGAACGCCCATTCAGGCCCACTTGGAGTGGAGGTGAATCTGCCCCTGGGGGCAAGCAGCCTTCTGAATGCTGCAGCCCGGGAAGGTTTTTTCTCGCCCCTGAACCCCAGATGCTCTTCCGAGGCCTCTCTCCAGGGATCTCACTGCCAGCAGCTTGCTGGAATTCTGACATGATAGATGGCCCTCTTCTAAATGAGTCAGGGCAGGAATTTCTTGTGCTCAGAGAGCCTGAAAGCTCTGTTGGTTGCTGCCTGTTCTTTTTTTTTAAACAAAATTTATTGTCAAAAAAAATATAGGCGCCAGAGCGATGGCGCAGGGCGTCAGGCGTCTGCCTTGTGCGTGCTAGCCTAGGACAGACTGTGGTTCGATCCTCCGCGTCCCATATGGTCCCCCAAGCCAGGGGCGATTTCTGAGCGCATAGCCAGGAGGAACCCCTGAGTGTCACTGAGTGTGGCCCAACCCCCAAATATATATAAAAGCCCCACCCCAAAGATCCTATTCTCTCATTTCCCATTCTTTTTCCTCTTCTTCGACATAAAGGTCATCATTACACCTTATTAAAACTTCGGGAGCCGGAGACATAGCACAGCGGTAGGGCATTTGCCTTGCACACAACTGACCTGGGATAGACCTGGGTTTGATCCCGGCATCCCACATGGTCCCCTGAGTCAGCCAGGAGTGATTTCTGAGCACAGAGCTAGGAGGAACCCCTGAGCACTGCCTGGTGGGACCCAAGACCAAAATAAAAATACTTAAAATTTAAATAAGCCTTCGCCCAGTGCCCCAATAATGCTCCATCTATGTTTTCTTCTGTATGCAAGCTGCATATTCATCTAGCATCTACAGAGACCAGGTACCCTTTGTGCCCCCGTCCCCACTTCAGTTTTTCACCATGACACAGCTTTTCTGTTAATCCTCTGAGGAGTGGTTTCGGATTAAGGGGTAAATCAACTCAGATAAGGGCAAATGCTGCTGGAGACTGGCAGCCGACCCAGCTGCCATCGGTCCCTCGTGACTGGACCACGACGGCAAGGGCCCAAATCTGAAAATTCTGTGTTAAGGGCTTTAAACATCCTGTGATGCTGGCCGGGGCTGCTTCATTATTTGCCTCTGCCTGGCAGAGAAACGAGTCCCAAGCGGGAAGAGTGACTTGTCCAAAGCTACCTTACCAGAGAGTAAGGAAGCACGCTTTGAGTGCTGGGTTCTGTGCCTTGTACTTACCGACTCCCTAGCTCTAACGTGAGCTTTTCTTTTCTTTCTTTGGAGGGGGGTCGCACTGGCAGTGCTCAGGGGTTCCTCCTGGCTCTAGGCTCAGAAATCGTCCCTGGCAGGCTCGGGGGACCCTATGGGATGCCGAGATTCAAACCACCGTCCTTCTGCATGCAAGGCAAATCATCCGTGGCAGGCTCGGGGGACCCTATGGGATGCCGAGATTCGAACCACCGTCCTTCTGCATGCAAGGCAAATGCCCTACCTCCGTGCTATCTCTCCGGCCCCCAATGTGAGCTTTACAAACATAAACTTGGCTGGTTCACAAGTTTTGTTTTCTTGGAGTGATAGTTCCCTGCGTCAGGCAATTGCATTATATGTGGCTGACCTGGGTTTCATCCTCAGAACTCCTTTCTTGTTTCATCTGTTTTGTGTGGATTTTTTTGGTTTTCGTTTTTGTTTTTGGGTCACCCCCGGCAGTGCTCAGGAGTTACTCCTGGCTCTATCAAGGAATCGCTCCTGGCAGGCTCGGGGGACCACACGGGGTGCCGGGATTCGAACCACCAACCTTCTGCCTGGAAGGCAAACGCCTTACCTCCGTGCTATCTCTCCGGCCTGTTTTGTGTTTTGACCACATCCAGCAGTGCTGAGGCCATGCCTGGTGGTGCTGGGAGCCTGTTTCATTTTGTTTTGTTTCTGGGCCAAACCCAGAGGGGCTCAGGGGTTACTCCTGGCTCTGCACTCAGAAATCACTCTTGGCAGGGGACCAGGTGCAAAACAAATGCCTCCCCGCTGTGCTATCACTCCAGCTCCTGGTGCCCGGATTCTAATCAGGGCCGCAGCAACCGCAAGCGCAGGCTTGGCAAACACTTAGCTTTTGTACTGGCTCCCAAAAATAGTTCTTGTTTTGTTCTATTTTAATATTTTATTTGGGGGCCACGCCCGTCAGTATTCAGGGCTCCATTCCGGCTGTGCAGTCTGGGGTCACTCCCTGTGGATTTGGACGATCTCGTGGAGGACCACTGGGAGGACCATGCTGGGGACTGAGCCTGGATCATCTGTGTGCCAGGGAAACACACGCCCTGTGGTAGTGCGGCTTTAGCCCCTCTATTCTTGATTTTATTATTTCACTTTAGCCCCTATTTTTTGGTTTTGTTTTTGGGCCACACCCGGCAGTGTTCAGGGGTTACTCCCGGCTCTGCATTCAGAAATTACTCCTGGAGAGGCTCAGGGGATTCATATGGGATGTCTGGGGGGCTGAGCCTGGGTCAGCTGAGTACAAGGCAAGTTCCCTCCCCCATCTTTCCAGCCCCAGTGGTGGAACTGAGTCCGCCAAGCTACGACTGAGAAAACAGTGGGCCAGGGCCGGAGAGACAGCACAGTGGTAGGGCTTTCGCCTTACACGCAGCCGGTCCAGGACAGATGGTGGTTCGGATCCCGGCATCCCATAGGGTCTCCCGTGCCTGCTAGGAGCGACTTCTGAGCACAGTGCCAGGAGGAACCTGAGAGCCACTGGATGTGACCCAAAAACCAGACCAAACACACACACACAGACACACACACACACACAGCTGGGCCAGAGCAGAAGTCCAATTCCAGATTGCGGGTCCTCCTTGTGTGGACAACTCTCCTTATTTTCCTCAACTCTCTGCTTCTACCCAGCAAAGTGGACTCCAAGTTTTTTTTTTTTTTCTTTTTTTTTTTTTTTTGTTTTTGTTTGGACTCCAAGTTTTTCAGCTGCTCACGGGAACAAAAGAGGTGGGAACTCTTTAAGTTTGGTCCTGGCTGATCTACTGGTGGGTTCTCAGCAAGGGTTTGGGGCAGAGGGACAGAGGCTCCTATTTTGCACGGATGACAGCAGCTCCATGCACCCCCACTCGCTCCTCCAGAAAGGACAAAAATGACCCAGTTTTTCCACTTCTCAGCAGCCACACCCCACGCGCCCCCCAGCCTTGCCATTAAACCGTATCACACTTTCAAGCCACCGAAAATTACTCAGATCTAGAAACCCTGGGTACCTCGTATCTTCTAGAAGTATCAGGCTAGGGCCCGAAGAGATAGCACAGCGGCGTTTGCCTTGCAAGCAGCCGATCCAGGACCAAAGGTGGTTGGTTCGAATCCCGGTGTCCCATAGGGTCCCCCGTGCCTGCCAGGAGCTATTTCTGAGCAGACAGCCAGGAGTGACCCCTGAGCACCGCCGGGTGTGGCCCAAAAACCAAAAACCAAAACAAAATATGTGTCAGGCTAGTAGTACCCCAGGAAATCTGGTGGAAATGTGTCACAGAAATCTCCCTGGCGTGGAGAGCCCAAACAGTCACACGAGAAGGTTCAAATGGCACCAACCACACCCCAATCAATCCCTGGACACGGACGTTAGGGACACCAGGGAGAGACAGAACAATCGTTTCTAATGAGCCTGTGTTGACCTAAGTTTTGGTAATTCCACTGGCCTGTGTGCTGTCACAGGTAATACAAAGACGGTCTTTCTGTCCCTGAAAGGAGGCGGGCGGGCTGGGGACCCTTGGGGAAGGGAAGGTCACACCACCAGGAAGGTGGTGGTGGTGGGATTGGTGTTGAAACGCTTCCTGCCTGAAAGGACTGTTATGAGCAACTTGGTAAGTATAGTGTAATAAAAACTAGAAATTTCATAAAATTAGGGCCGGAGAGATAGCACAGCGGTAGGGCATTCGCCTTGCATGTGGCCGACCCAGAGGGACCCAGTTCGATTCCCGGCATTCCATAGGGTCCCGCAGCCTGCCAGGGGTGATTTCTGAGCGCAGAGCCAGGAAGAAACCCTGAGCGCCGCAGTGTGGCCCCAAAACCAACCAATCAATAAAGTTTAAAAAATATTCTCGGGGCCGGGAAGGTGGCGCTAGAGGTAAGGTGTCTGCCTTGCAAGTGCTAGCGTAGGATGGACCGCGGTTCGATCCCCCGGCATCCCATATGGTCCCCCAAGCCAGGAGCGACTTCTGAGCTCATAGCCAGGAGTAACCCCTGAGCGTCAAAGGGGTGTGGCCCAAAAAAAAATTCTATAAAATTAGAAAAATTAGAAAAAAAATAAAGCAGAACCAGATAAGAACAGCCCCCATTATTTTCATGTAATTATTATTTTTTGGTTTCAGCTCACATCCCTGGCTCTGCCCTCAGAAATCGATCCACAATACGGGATGCTGGGACTTGAACCACAGTCCTTCTGCATGCAGGGCAAATGCCCTACCTCTGTGCTATCTCTCCGGCCCCATAGTAGTAGTTATTTTTTGAATATATGCGATTTATTGAATAAATTAATGTCATTCAAAACACAGTGCCTTTCATGTAGTGATTGCTGCACTTTGGATTCCCCCTGGAGGGAAAGGCTTTGAAGTGAATGCTTCCTTATTCTCAACGGTGGCCCCTGGACAACGTTTCACAATCAAAATTTATGACCCTGACGTCTACAAGGTGGGAAGAATACGTTTAGATACTTTTAAAAAGCGAAGTGGTCCGGGGCTCGGCAGCTCGGCTCAGTTCTGCCATCGATCGGGTTGGTTAAGTGCTCCTGACCCAGCTGACCCATTAGCAGAGGGGGGGACCCCAGCGAGGCCCAGGCCACTGAAGGGGCGAGAGCAGGGACTGACTAGGCAGTATGCACGGTGAATATTTATGTCGATTGGATCGCCAAGTATGCATCGCATCTGCTCTCCCCAAGAGCCTCCTTACTTCCCTTTTCTCTTTGCATTTAATGGCCCCAGCCTGAGAAACATCAGGGACTAAAAGCCCAGCGCACTTCAGCTCCTTGGAGATTAAATACACATCAGCAAACCTAGGTCCTGTCTCCCACTCACTGTTGGAAAGGCTAGAGGTAGCATCTGAATAGTTGCCAACCGTTTACTTTGTTTACTTTTATTTATTTTTGTTTTTGTTTTTGGGGGCCACACCCTGTGGTGCTCAGGGGTTCCTCCTGGCTCTGCACTCAGAAATCGCCCCTGCAGGCTCGGGGGACCAAATGGAATACCGGGATTCGAACCACTGTCTGTCCTGGTTCAGCTGCGTGCAAGGCAAACGCCTACTGCTGTGCTATCTCTCCGGCCCCTATCTGGATTGTTTATTTGTTTGTTTGTTTTTTGGGTCACACCGGGCAGTCTCAGGGGTTACTCCTGGCTCTACCTCAGAAATCGACCCTGGCAGGCCCCGGGGACCATAAGGACCACCTTCCTTCTGCCTGAAAGGCAAAGCCCTACCTCCAGGCTATCTCTCCGGCCCCAGTAGGGAATTTCCTAACAAAGTTACTATTAGTCTTGGTGACACAAGTTCCTCCCTAGTGCTGCCTTGTGTGCTGGGGCTCGGAGGTTCCCCAATGTTGCTCTCTGGGAGCCCTAGGGCTGCAAGAACCCCTCCAAACTCCCCATTCCTGTGAGAATCACTCCCAACCCTGTGCAAACCTATCACGGCAAGGTCTATAGCAACAGAGAGGGGAACAAAAGAAGGGAGGAAAAAAACAAAAACACCACAGTGATTCTTGGCCTGAAAACCAAACCAGGCAAAAGGGTAGATAACAGTGAGCAATGGAGCCTGCGAGCAGATCTGCTGTAGTGTTCACTTCCTGGGGTGGCTGAGGATTTGGGGCTCTGGGGGCCCTCAGAAGAGAAAAACAAACACTTGACTGGAAGGCCGTGGCGCCTTGCTTGGGAGTTTATCTCTAGGTGCTCCCCCCAAACTGCATGTGGTCCCGAGTGCCGAGAGTGACCGCTGAGCGCGAGTCAGGAGCGAGCCTGGGACACGATGGACGCTCTGTCCTGGCCCTGAGTGAAAGAAAGAATGGTTATCCAATGGTGGGGTTCGACCTCGGGGTTTAGGGACAGAATTCGGATGCACTTGAGCCCGTCACCTCCAGCTTTTCTTCCCAAACGGTGCCTCCTAGTTCTTGAGTCACGACAGTTCAAAATCTGTGACTCTCGCACAGGATTGTTTTTCTTAAATCAGTCATTACATAGCTCACAGAGTCGATGGGGTTATTTGGCCTTTATTTATACTTACCTTCTTGGTTTTGGGGCCACCGTGGCTCTGTGTTCAGGGATCTGACCCCTGGTGGGAGGGAGATTGGGGGATCCTGTGGGTTGGCCCAGTGCAAGGCAAGCATTTCCCCCCCCCCCCCCCACACCCCGCTGCTGCTTATCCGTCCAGCTCCAAAAATGTGAACTTGAGACCAACTTGAGGTTCCAGGGCCTCGCGGAGCAGCCAGGCCCCGCCCTCCGGGGAAGCCCCGCCCCGGCGCGTCGCCATGGAGACCGGCGCGGCCCGAGGCCCCGCCCCCGCAGGCCACGCGTTTCCGCCGCGCTGGAGCCCGCTGATTGGACGAAGGCCCGGAAGCGGGGCGCGGGGGCGGGGCCCGTCCTCGCGAGGGCCACTCGGGCCGGGCCCCGCCGCCGCGTCCGCCTCGCGCCGAGGCCGGAGAGCGCCGGAAGTGGCGCTGGCGACACGTCCGCGCGCCCGGCCGTCCCCACCGCCTGCCTGCCTGCCTGCCTCCCCTCTCCTCCGGTTGTTCCTCCCGCCCGGTCCGGCCAGCCACGCGCGGGACGGACGCGCACACACACCCCGGGGCCGCTCACTTCCGCCCCGAACCGCCGCCGCAACCGAACTGCCGAGCCGCGCGCGCGCTCCGCGTCCCGCGCGCCGATTGGCCGAGCGCCGGCCGGGAGCCACGCCCCCCGGCGCCTCTCGGCCAACGGGCGCTCAGCCCCGCGCGGGCCGCTGGGTAATTCATGAGCGCCGCGCGCCGATTGGCTGCCCGGGCGGCGGGGGCGGGGCGCGGGGCTAGGTTGTCGGGCCCGGGCGGCGGAGGCGCAGAAGGCGCAGAAGGCGGCCTGGAGCGGGCGGCGGGCGAGCGACATGTCCCCGGCGGCCGGGGCGCCGTCCTGCCGCTGAGTGCCGGGCGGCGGGGTCGCCATCGCCATGCCGCGGGGAGCCGCCTGGGCCGCCGCGTGGCTCCCGCGGCCGCTGCTGCTGCTGCTGCTCGCGCTGCGGGCGCCGGGGCCGGGGCCGGGGCTGGGCGTGCTGGGCTCGGCGGCGGCCGGGCTGCCCGACAGCGTCGTGTGGGCCGTGAACGCGGGCGGCGAGGCGCATGTGGACGTGCACGGCATCCACTTCCGCAGGGACCCGCTCGAGGGCCGCGTGGGCCGAGGTGAGCGAGCGAGCAAGCGAGCGAGCGGAGGGGCGGGCGCCCCCGGGAGCCGAGTCGCCGGCCACGGCCACGGCCACGGCCACGTCGCCGCCTCCTCCAGGCAGCCCCACCTTGCTCCGCACGCGGCGACAAGTCCGGCCTCACCGGCTCCGCTCTCGTGGACTGAGGCCTGCGACCGCCCCGCCACCCTCCCGCCTGCCTGGGGCTCTGCTCTGCACCCCCGGATCGGGCCTTTCGGGGTCCGATCCTGCTGCTGCTGCTGCGCACCGGCGTTTGACCCACGCTGGCAGGCCGGCGGAGCCGGGAACGTTGGAGCGCGGCTGAGAACCGGGGCTCCCACGGTGGCTCCGTGCCCCGGTCGGGCTCAGCCTGGCCGCCCACGGGCCTCGCCCCCGCCCTCCCCCACCAGCAGGACTCGAACTTCCCCATAGTCTCGTGTTTCGCAGCCCCGAGGGAGAGCGGGTTCTGGAAACCCCCAAAAGCGCCCATCGGGGCCCCGAGCGGCTGTGTCTGTGCCACCCGGGCGTCCCACCCAGGGACCTTGAGGCGCTAAGCTTCTGGCCAGACCGCTCGGGCGGAGAGCTGAAGGGGAAGACCCGAAACCGGGGTGAGGGAGACGGCGCCCGGCTGCGCGTGCTGGGAGAGCTGGGCTGAGCGCTGTTCTCGGAGGGAGGCCACGCGGTGGCCCTCGGCCCCTCCTGCCCTCAACGCTTCCCTGGCTGCCCCATTGCTGCTGCCGGACCGAGGGGAGAGGGGCGAGCCTCCCATCCTAGCTGGAGCCCTGGCTTGGGCCTAGGCCGAATGCAGGCCCCAGGCCCCGGTGCCGGAGGTCCGTTTGTCTTGGGCCGGGCTGGGGCTCAGAGGAGCCCGGAGCGGGTCGTGAGCGAGCGGCTGTCCTCCAGGAAACTGGCAGCCAAACCCGCCGGTTGGCGGACTTTGCCCCTCCGGCTGCTCTGGCGAGGACCAGCATGGGCCCATTCACTGACTCCGGATACAGACTTTGGACACAGGTTACTTCGCCCTGTTAGCTCCTTGGTGCCGAGGAAGCTCGGACCCCCAAGTTTTGCTCCGCTCCCTCACAGGTCCCGTTTTCATTCCCTGGTGGGGTTCGGTCGCGTGAGGATCCTTCCTTTGGCGTGGTCGCTCCTGTTGGCGTACATTTGCAGCTCTTTGGGAAGTGCTCGTGTGGGCCTGGGAGGGAGGTCCGGCGCCTGTGTAGACAAGAATCCAGCCTTGCACTCTGCTCTCTGAGGCCACAGCGTCTGCCACAGGGCTGTGACCCGTGGGGCCCAGGGTCTAGGATGAATGGAGAGGAGGGGCGGTTGCGGCTGCAGCGTAGACCGCTCCATTGCTTCATTGCTTCGACCGGGTTCCTGAAAGTCGCCCGTGGCCGCCTCCTTTCGGGTGGGTTCAGATGTGAGGTGCTCTCTCCTTGAGGTGCCCAGGAGTCCGCTCCGTGAGGGAAAGTTCACAGCTGGTGTGTCCCCCTTCCCCCCTTCTTTTCCAGCCACCTCTTTTCTGTTTGGACCCGGACCCCCCTATTTACACGAAGAGCTATTAGAGGTAGCTGTTTCCTTACTGGCTTGTGGTGCTATTTCCAACACCCTGAGCACAGTTTGTTTTATGTTGAATGGATTTGGGTATTTGTGACCAAATGAGTCCACAGAAGGGCTTGACCTGCTTTGAACCTGCCTCTCTTTCCTTTTTTTTTTTTGGGTGGGGGAGCACACTCAGGAACTCTCAGGGGTTCCTCCTGGCTATGAGCTCAGAAGTTGCTCCTGACTTGGGGGACCATATGGGATGCCTGGGGATCGAACCACAGTCTGCCCTAGGTTAGTTTGTGCAAGGCAGACAGATGCCTTACTGCTTGCGCCACTGCTCCACCCCCGTTTGACGCTCAGGGGTCACTCCTGGCTAAGCGCTCAGAAATTGCCCCTGGCTTGAGGGGACCCTATGGGACACCAGGGGATCGAACCGCGGTCCGTCCTACACTAGCGCTTGCAAGGCAGACACCTTACCTCTAGCGCCACCTCATCGGCCCCCCTCTTTCCTTTTTGAGTGTGTGTGAGGGCACACGCCTGGTGATGTTCAGGGGTGCACGTGGGATGCTGGGTTGTCTCTGCAAGGCAGGCACTTTTCCCAATGTTGCGTTCTCTCTGTCTCTCTGTCTCTCTCTGTCTCTCTCTCTCTCTCTCTCTCTCTCTCTCTCTCTCTCTCTCTCTCTCTCTCGTTCTCTCGTTCTCTTTTTTGGGCCACACCCAGCAGCACTCTCAGGGGTTACTCCTGGTTCTGCACTCAGAAATCACTCCTGGCAGCCTCAGGGCACCATATGGACGCCAGGGATCAAATCTGGGGTTAATCTGGGGTTAGCCGCCTGCAAGGCAAACACCCTACCTGCCGTGCTCTTGCTCCAGCCCTGCTGTTTCTCTTGCTTGTTTGTTTGGGGCTACTCCTGGCAGTGCTCGGGGGTCTTTCCTGTCTCTGCTCGGGGATCACACCTGAAGACGTCCAGGGGACGACCTGTGGTTCTGAGTAACAAGCTGGGTCTGCTGGGTGCCAGGCTTGTGCACTGTCTGCTATACTTCCGGCCCCGCACTTGCTGTTTTTTAGCCTTTGTAACTAAACCATCTCACAGCTACGAGTGATCCAGGGAACCTGGTGGCTTTTGCTTCCAAAGGACTTCGTAATGACTTCATTTCTGTCACAGGAGATGCTGACGGTGAGGGAAAGGGTTTTCTCACTTTTTTCTCTAGTACCACTCCAGAAAGGGGTTTGGAAGCGGTTTCGGGTATTGGTTGCACAGCTAGGCTCCTGTGTTGAGGAGCAGGCCTGATTATTTGGCTGAGTTTTTTTTTTTTTTTTTTTGGGCCACACCCGGTGACGCTCAGGGGTTACTCCTGGCTATGCGCTCAGAAGTCGCTCCTGGCTTCTTGGGGGACCATACGGGACGCCGGGGAATCCAACCGCGGTCCGTCTCCTAGGCTAGCGCAGGTAAGGCAGGCACCTTACCTCCAGCGCCACCGCCCGGCCCCATATTTGGCTGAGTTTTAAGGTACACTTCTTGTCTTCTTCGTAGGAAGATGCTTGTTAATCATTTGTTTGACTGAATACAAATGGCGAACCTTTGCCAAGCCGGGATACTTGTCTGTTTTGGGGAAGGAGGACCACTCCTGGCACTGTCTCAGGGCTCAACTCCCGGCGGTGTTTCCTGGTAGCGTTTGGGGGTTTGTGTGCAGCTTGGGAGACTGAACTGGCCACTCCGAAGGCAATGCCTCGGGAACACGAACACTGTGCTTTGGAAGTCATTGACGTGAGTCTGGAACCGAGTCTGGCCAGAGCAAGCTCAAGTGTCTCAGGCTTGCCGACAACCTCTCACGTAGAATTCAAAGCCCGGGAACCGGGACCTAGAGCAAGGGGCGCGCCGCCAGCCCAGATGCTGGGGCCCCCGGAAGCCCTTCCTGGCCACCTTGTCTCTGGAAGGAGTGGCCTCAGGACGGATGGAGGAACTAGGAAGGTTGAATTGTGGGGCCGCTGCCTGGGGTTTGCTTAAGGCACCGGACGGGGTTCCTTTAGGGCTTTTTTCCCTCTAAAAGGTCGCCTAATAGGCAGACTTTGTTTGCGGGCCCTCCAGGCAGCAGGAGGTCTTTGGGGGAGACTTTGGGTTGGTGCTGGTCCCATCTCCCAGTGAGAAAGCAGATTCCATTTAACACTACGAGTGATAGCCAGGACTCAACTCTCTTACTCAAAAATAAATAAATAATAATAACAAATAATAAGTAAGCTGAATCTAGGGGCCAGAGAGATAGCACAGCGATAGGGCATCTGCCTTGCATGCAGCTGACCCAGGACGGGCAGCAGTTCGAATCCTGGCATCCCATATGGTCCCCCCAGCCTGCCAGGATCAATTCCTGAGCACCGAACCAGGGGTAACCCCTGAGTGCTACCGGGTGTGGCCCCCCCCCCAAAACAAAAAAAAACAATTGAGGGCTGGAGCAATAGTGTAGTGGTAGGGCGTTTGCTTTGCACACAGCTGACCCTGGAAGGAAAGACCTGGGTTCAATCCCCGGCGTCCCATAGGGTCCCCAAGCCAGGAGCAATTTATGAGCACACAGCCAGGAGGAACCCCTGAGCGTCCCTGGGTGTGGCCCCCCACCAAAAAAAAATAA